>NW_017307360.1:432985-450220 GCF_000935625.1 Nanorana parkeri
ACATTACTTTTTTGAACTTGAAATCTCTATCTCAGACTTGAACATAGGGGGAAATTCCTTTTTCTTCTACATTTCTCTTCTATAGTAACTATAGGATGAGCACTGGGGCAAAACGTGATCAACCAAGCCTGCATGTGTTATTCCTACATTTGGCTGCATGTGCTGTAGATACAGGGGCTTCTCTGTTATCAGACAGAAAGACTTCTATTTCATGAGGTTTTATTTGTGGTCTGGCAGAAGATCAGCCCTTGTATCCAGAGCACATGAGGCCATCTGTTGGAGTCATCTATGCAGATCTCTGTTGCTCTGTTACCTTCAGCTTTACGTATAATAGACTAGGAGCTTACTGTTTATGGTTCCCATGGCTGTAACAGACATACACATGTGGATGAAATAAACAATGAGGACCTGTATGTAGCTAGTTTTCCTCCTCAGTGTCTTAAAGGAGAACTATGAGGCGAGTGAAAATCACTCAGCCTCATAGTTCAAGCCGACGTGTGACAATTAAACTGTCACACGTCGGCTCAATAGATCGGGAAGTGAGCGAACACATACTGTCGCTCACTCACTTCTCGATCCTGTCCCTGCAGAGAGCCGTGACTGTCACTCGCGGCTCTCTGCAGGGATCCTCCCCTGTCCGATCCTCCAGCGCTGACTGGCGGAACAGACAGGGGAGGGGGCGGACACAGCTGGCTCTGCCTTTAGATAGGCAGAGCCAGCTGTCACTCACGCAGCTGGGTGGATCCAGACAGTATTGTCGGGATCCGTCCCGGCTGCGGCGTCTCAGCTGCAGCTCGCGTTATACTGAGCATTAGGTAACGGGAGGACGCTAGTTTATGTCCTCCCGTTACCCTTAGGAGAACTATGGGGAAAAGCCCTGACCCCATAGTTCTCCTTTAAGCTGGGTATACACTCACTGGTAGATTTCCGTACAAACGTTCATACGAAAAATCTAATCAGTACATTCGATCATGCCATCAGAGACTTGACGGATGTCATTCAAAATTTTGTTTCGTTTTACTGTACATTCTGGAAATGAATGGAGTTCCCTAATGAAAACCACAAACCACATTCATTACTCGTGCCCGGCTTCCTGATTGGCTCTATGTTCTCTTGCGACATTGCTGGTCAGAGGAAAACCCTGACTGTGTATACCCAGCTTAAAGCAGAACTCCAGGCCGTGATGCTCGGGAGACAAATGCCGAACGGGCCGGTGTGCGCACGCGCACACTGCCCGTTCGGCATTGTGGTCTTTGCATGCCTGCCCCTATGGGGGGCGGGCTCACTCAGTATAATAGGAAACTGGCATTAAGTTAACAGTCTTGCGATGGTTGTAAAGTGTATGGCCACCTTAACACGCACATGTGCATTAAGGAGTAAGTTCACTTTCCCCAAGTAATTTGGGAAAATGGAATTAGCACCTGAAATCTGGCCTCTCTCCCCTCCGCTATACTTACTTTTTGGCGAACGGTCCTTCCCCAGTGCCGGCATAGGTGTGCTATCTGTACCCCATACTGGTGTCCAGTGCAGCCCTGCACTATGGATTTTGAAATTCGCTTTGCAAGTTGCGAGCACTCAATAGTCAGCGCAGTCAGGTGACAACACTGACCAATGAGAAGCGCTTCTTAGCAACATTAAATACGGATTTGGTTAAAATTATTTTTTGCATCACGACAAGTATATTGTTATAAGGCATAAGCAGATTGGCTCCCACTTGAGGC
Source organism: Nanorana parkeri (assembly GCF_000935625.1). Taxonomy (NCBI): domain Eukaryota; kingdom Metazoa; phylum Chordata; class Amphibia; order Anura; family Dicroglossidae; genus Nanorana; species Nanorana parkeri. The sequence continues at coordinate 434,707 of NW_017307360.1, forward strand.
CCTGGACAAGTAGTTTTTTTGTTGTTGTAAATCTCCACACCCCTGATCATTTCTTGTAGCATGCCTGTAGTTGCTGACCATCTCTTGTAGCATGTTTGAAGCCTTTGATCATCTCTTATCGTATGCCTATACACTTTTACCATCTCTTGTAGTGTGTCTTCAGTCTCTGACAGCTTTCTGTAGCATTACATTTGCTGAATATTAATGTGTAGCCCTTTGGTGATGTCACAGGGCACACTTAGGGCTCAATGGGGGGGAATTTATCAAAACCAGAGCAGACAAAATCTGGAGCAGTTGCCTATGGCAACCTATCAGCTTCTCTATTCAGTTTGATCAGGTAAGATTTGAAAATGAAAGGTAGAGGCTGATTGGTTGCCATGAGCAACTTCTACATATTTTGTCTGCTCCAGTTTTGATAAATTCCCTTCATTGTGTTTCCTGTAGCTTGTCTGTAGTGATTGACTAACATTTGTAGCAGGCCCGGAATCTTTGATCATCACTTGTAGCATGCCTGTAGTCTCTGAACATCTCTTATAGCAAGCCTGTAGTCTTTGACAATCTCCTGTGGCAATCCTGTAGTCTTTGACCCTCTCCTGTGGCAATCCTGTAGTCTTTGACCATCTCCTGTGGCAATCCTGTAGTCTTTGACCATCTCTAGTAGATGGAGTGTAGTCTTTGACCATCTCTAGTGGCATGACTGTAGTCTCTGATCATCTCTTGCATGTTTGCAGTCTCTGAGAGCTTTCAGTAGCATTACATTCGTTAACAGGGCTATTTACAAAAGGGTGAAGAGTTTGGAGAAGGCATTAGAAGTGAACAATCTAGGACAACATACAGTATCTGAACTGGAAAGTGATCTGAATTGGAGGATTTTTCCAGTTCTGCTATGTTGTCCTAGATTGATCACTTCTCCAGCCTTCTCCAAACTCTTCACCCTTTTGTAAATAAATGTAAATGTTTTTTGCCACCCTTTGGTGATGTCAGAGGCTATGCTTGGTGCCCCCCACATCATGTAAAGTAGGGTATACATGGGTAGATTTTTGCACAAACGTGGGAACGTTCTATACTGGCATCAGAAACTTGCCGATTGTCATAAGAAATGTTGTTTGATTTTTGTTTTTTATTTAACATTCTATTTTGGAATGAATGGTGTTTCTGAACGAACACCACATTCACTGTTAGAAATTCGTTCGATTGAGAAACATTTTCCAACATGCTCCTTCGAAAATATTCTTGCAACATTGTTGTTTTCGACTGTCGATTTCACCATACTAAGTGATAGATATTCGAACGAACGTTCCGAAAATGACTTCTTTAGAAGGAAATTCTAACCGTGTATACCCGACTTAAGTTGACCACTACTGCGTTAGACCCAAAAGATGGACATGCCAGAGAAAAAAGAGGGAAATGAAGAATAGTCAGGTGCTATGAAATACCCCAGTTTCAGTATGTTGGATTGAGATTATGAAGTGTGGTGTCAGTTTTACCCATCCATGTACATTCAGCACAATGTGTATTACAGAATAAGACTACTTCTACTATATCACAGACATGGCCAGCTGGGCCTAGCACTGTTCTAGTATGTGAGGCAGACATTCATCTGGATAGTATCAGTGAGAGCACAGCAAGGACACGGCCAGGTCCCCCTCCCCCTGCATATTCTTTTCCTTTCATAGCCCCTTCCTTTTTCCATCATGTTTTTCTTCTCACTTCCAATATTGCTGTAACATCCAATCCATTGTACCCCCCTCCACTCGCTTCCTATTTTTAAAGCTCTTCAAGCAGTTTGTACAACCTAGTCTAAACACAAGACCCAGGTTACGTTCAGGCCTTAGACAAATAAACTATATTATAGTGTATCTGTAGTAGTGTGCAGCAAGCAATGAGTTAACCCTGCACTCATGCATTGCCAAATGTTCCTGCCCTGGCTTTTTTTTCTCTGCCCCTCCCTCCATTCGCTTTTTCGGACCATTTTCCAAATTCTTTGGCCGCTGGATTTACATAAACAAGTCTATTTTTAGGTCCAAGGTCTCGCTCTGATTAGACTGGCTCCCTATTTTCCCACCAACTTACCAGCAAAGGATTGTGGGAATCAGAAGGGGACAGGCACGGCCATATTTGTTATTAGAACATCTTTTACAGGAATTTGTGTTTTAACCGTTTTATTTACTTTGATGGTGTTTTCGGTAACCTCTCAATGAAGCCTTCTGTGTGTGTGTGTGTGTGAGGCCAATTATTGGCCGGATTTGTGGGAGGAGCCCCACACATTTAACCCCCCCCCCATACAGGTACATATCAGTGGGGCTCTTACTACAAATATATAAATATATGAATTAATATTGTTTTAAAGGAAACCTGTCACAAAAGAAAAATGTAGGCCGCCATGGCTGACCTCTTTTGAAAAGTTGCTAGCCGCCTGGTTGTCATACTGATGTATTGGTTACCTTAACACAAGTTACATGTGTTAGAGCTTTGGTTCTCACCCTGTATAACCTCAGGACCCACATTTGTCCTTGGTCATTAAGTCGCGACCCAAGTTGCACCACACTGGAATGCACAACATTGTGGTAACGAACCCTGGGGGCTAGAGGTGTGTTTGGGGTGCCATTCAAATGAATGGCAATGCAACGCACCTCCTGCAGCAGAACGAACAGTAGGTGTGATTGTGTGGTAGTTTGCGATTAAAACACTGACAGACACACAACCACAGACACAATCTCACACACTCATAGACATTCTCACACACACATTGTGAATGAAAACAAAAAATTGTAGGGGTTCAGTGTGGGCTGCTATGCTGTAACGGAGCTCCATCCATACGTGCATTGCTTGTACCTTGCACTTCCCCTAGATGTGCCGGCAGCCAGAATGTGATGTCACTCCGGTCATGCGAGAGAGATGTAAGTAATGCAGGTATGGATGGCACTCCCTCGTGGCCATACCCACAGCCCTCCTTACCCCACCTCAAGCTGACACTCGGCACCAGGCAGCATATTTTGAATGGCTGCTCAGCACAAGAACTGACAGTGCTGTGTTCACCTAGTGCAGTGGAAGGCATGCGGTGAACATGGGGTCGCAACCCACGATCCACCAGTTGTGAACCATGGCGTTAGAGAATGGTGATGCCAACGTTTTGAATGGCACCTCAATGAACTAAAGCCAGCACCAGAACCAATGTACTGTATATTGTATGGCCAGATTAATGTGACATGCTGTGTCTGTGTTCAAGTACATCATGGTGACTGCCTGCAGAGCTTGTAATAGGCTGCCTCAGTCAGACCTTTTAGCTATGAGGAGAAGGTGTTTCCAGGTACAGGAAAAAAATGTAGGTCAGTATTTAGAAAAAGCAGCACACCGCAATGTACGCTAATGCATTACTGCGTATTGTGGCATGCTCCAAAGCAGGCCCATTGCCTTAGTGTGTTAGTGTGCCATTGAAAATGAATGACACTGCAACGCAATCAAGTGTAGATGGTGTGTCAGTGTGCATTGCGGTTACCTCAACGCATGGTTCTAAATAGGCCCTTCATTTTCCTCTTTTCTACTTGTGATATTTGAATGTAGGAGACAAAAGTAAAGGGCACATATGAGGCCTCCTTCACAGGGGCGCAGAGGTCCGTACGGCATAAAAGAGGTGTCTGTTTATGTGGCCAGGAGATACCCGGGGATCACAGGTACAGCCTCCTGTACAAATCAAGGACAGGATTTGCCTGTGAAAAAAAGTCATTCATTATTCAACCACAAAGGAAAAACAACCAACACGTTTCAGGGGCAATAACACTCCCCCTTTAACACGGCTTGACACAATAATGTGGGGACTTAACTGAAACCAAAAGGAATCTCTTATTTGGTCTAGTACAAAATGTGATCAGCAACAGCTGTAGACTCTTTGGACTTTTTCACCATTTCGGTCTGATGCCCAATCAGTATATGTTTACACTCTGAGCTTCTTCTCTTGGGTACACGTCGAGGGAGACCTGTTAGGCCAGGGCTGGGCAAACTTCATCCCTCCAGCTGTGGTAAAACTACAAATCTCATGATGCATCTGTCTCTGAGCGTCATGCCTGTGGCTGTGACAATCTTGCAATGCCTCATGGGATTTGTAGTTCCACAACAGCTGGCGGGCCCCCTGTGTTAGGCAGTTGAAGCCGTCTTACCAGAACCAGTGATCTCTGGAGATCTTCGGGAGCTTTCATGAGATCCCTGTGCCTCTTAAATATTTGGATCTTGATTGTCTGTATGCAGGTAGATGCAGATCCGAGCATGTACTGTACATCAGCACAGGTACGGATGTACGCCCCTGGACCTAGACAGTCCCTGTCCAGGGCTGTGTAGCCATGCTTGCATGCATGTCCATGCTAGGATGTGTGCAATGCCTCGCAGTGTGCCAATGATTGTTACAGGTTGCACATGGATACCTGTCACTTCCATAAACCTCCAGCATGCTATACAGGTCTTTGCGTCTGTGTGAGGCCTAATACTAATGTACACTTAAATGAGCCCATGTCAGTCATCTTCCTCCCTATCATTGTACATGCTCTGTTTCTCCAGTTCACACCCTTTGTCCTTTTCTGTGATATTCATACCCTCTAATCTGTCATTCTACACATATCTCATTCACGCCTCTATTTTTACCTATGCCTCTCCTCTGCACACTCTTCTGAGTCAGCACCATTAATACACGGATCATTCTATCCTTCCCAGTGATTCAGTCTCCCCCTATCGCCTCCTCCTCATCACACTAAGGTCTGCATTACCGCCCCATCTCCTGTGCCCTTCATCTGACTGTCTGAGTGCAGGCATTGGCACAGGCCCACAGCTCTTGTGGTTTCCCTCCCTTCCTTCAGGTGGTTAAAATAAACCCCAGCGCACTGGCGCGTCCCAGCATTTCTTCCTGCCAGGCTTGCATCATTCCTGGAGCCGCTAGGCAAAGATTTCCCATGGCAGAGACTATAGCAGGCTATGGGGACTGCCAGAGGCACAGTTCTGTAATGTGCTGTTAGATCATGGCTACAACTTGTCTGGTTCTCTTTCCCACTAATTCTGTTTTTTTTGCCAGAGCCAAAAACTTTTATGATCTCTTTATTCTCTCAGGAAATCTTTAGTTAATTATATGCATATAAATGTAATCAGCTTGAAGCGGAACTTCACAGCAAAATACCACTTTACATCATTGTATTCCTCGTTTTAAAGGCATATTCCACTTTTGGCAATAAATAAATGCATCCATATTGTTAAAAAAAAACAATTAGCATTAATTAATTTTTTGCCTTCGAGTCTGCAAAGCATCGCAACCGCGATCAGTGGATCATGGGTGCAGTTCACAGGTTCCTGAGGCTAATCCTACTGCCCCCAGGTGTGTAAAGAGACAAAAATCAGCCCATCCTGCAAGTGGTTCAGTCCTGTTTCAAAAAATAATTTTAGGTAAATATTAAAATATTAGTTTAAAAAGAATCCTCACTGAAAACACACACAATTGGTATTTAAAGGTAAAGTCCACCTTTTGGGGAAAAAGAATAATAAATGCAAACTTCATAAAAGAAAAAAAATGAGCATTTAATATTTTTTTCCATTGGAGCCAGTAAAGCATTGCAACCGTGATCGGGGGATAATGGGTGCTGTGCTCTGGCTTCGGAAGCTTCTTTCTCTCGTCCGTGTCCGTACTGAGGTACATTCAGTAACATGGACGGAAGGAAGAATGAATGGACTACAAGTGCAGTGACATCACTGTACTGGTATTCCATTGAGAACTGCCGTGGTGGCTGATGTGAAATTGTAGTTTATTTTCTTCTCCCCGCCCACAGAGCTGCGTCATCCATTCACAGACCCTTTGACTGGATCTGTGAATGGATGACGCAGCTGTGTGGGTGGGGAGAAGAACCTTGCAATTTGGGGGCGGGGGGTTGCCATGTGACCGTGTTTCATGTTACACCTTAAATATGCATGTAACATGAAACATGGTCAGAAAGGTAAACTTAGTCTTTAACCACTTCAGGACCGCCATATGTATATCCCTACGTCATCCTGAAGTGGTTCTACCAAGATCATGTCTCCTGCTGCAGCAGGCGGAGCTCGTTCTTTACAGATGATCGGGGTGGATCACTTGTAGAAACCTGCATGAGTGGTCTAGTAGACCCCTGATGTCTCTATAAAGAGAACCTGTCACCTCCAAACACTATGAACTGGTCTTTATTCAACCTTACATGTTATGTATCACATAGGGGCTTATTAGCCTCTGTGTGATAGCAATAAAGTTAATAATTTAAAAAAAAAGTAATTTTCTGCCCAAAAACTCTGATTGTAGTACGTGTGTGCACAAATTACAAAATTGTTCTGGTATTAAGGGGGTTAAAGAAGCCAGAAGGCGCATTGCTTGTTCACAGACTGAGTTTTTTTTTTTTAAATGACACCGACTGTGTAATTGGGAAGAGAAGACTTTTTTGTTTAAGCCAGATGACTTGGTATAAATTGTTAAACTGAACCTCAGCTAGGGTGCCAGAATCAACATTTTCTTCTGCCTGTGTAGCCTATGTGACCTGCACGCTCCCACCTCATTTCTACTCACTCCTACACAAACAATGTATACGCCCTGGTGTGTATTTGTGATATTACTTTAATGGGCATGTCAAAATAGGAATCTACCTGAGTGCCTTATACTAATGTGCATCTGATACTCAGATCTGAGCCTGCTGATGATGTGCACCTAATGCTGCTCTCTGTGATGGGAGGGCAATTAAGCTGCACTGCTCCTGAATTCAGAGCAGAGTAGCCACTATCATGTAGGTTGTGTCTGCTTGTAGGGGGGGACACAGCTATCAGCATTGTCACTGCTAATTTACAAGCCTATAGCCTGTCAATCAGCACCTGGCCACACCTAGTCCTGCTCACCGCTTCCTAGATTAACAGCACTGTCTCTGTTACTGAAACCTCCCACTGTAAACTGCAGTGTCTGGGAGGGGGAGCGTGTGAAACATATATGAAGATGGATTTGGCTCAGTCAGGGAATGTAAAGGAAGTTTTTTGTTTGGTTATGAGGTTTGTGCATCATATAGTAACTGGATTTGGGTCCTGTTTAGACTGTTTGTATCCAATGGATTTGTGGACTGTTTAGAGGTAGGCAAAGTTCATCCCTTTCAGCTGTTGTGGAACTACAAGACCCATGAGGCATAGCAAAACTATAACAGCATGACTCCCAGAGACAGATGCATTATGGTATTTGTAGTTCCACCACAGGTCCAGGGCCAGAGTTTTCCCACCCTTGATTTAGACTGTCATACAGGAGCCTTTAGATGTAATTTAAAGGAGAACTATGGGGTCAGGGCTTTTCCCCATAGTTCTCCTTAGGGTAACGGGAGGACACAAACTAGCGTCCTCCCGTCACCCAAGGCTCAGTATACCACGAGCTACAGCTCGCGGTATACTGAGACGCCGGAGCGGATCCCGACATCCCTGCTTCAAAGGGATTAAGTGGTCCACTCACACCGGGCATGTGAGCTCACTGCATGGAGTAGAAGATAGAGCAGCAAATATATATTACATTATCACCTTTCAGTTCCAGCAGTGTAGCAGATGTAAGTTTGTATCACAGAAGAATCAGAGACGTGAACAATCACTAAAGGAACCCTGCTTTATTCTGATTCTGTGTAATGATAGTACTAATTCAATGAATGGCTTTCTTTCTCCTGCCCTATTTTATTTTTTACCTAAACGTTTACTGTGCATGTAGACCAAGCCTGGCAGCAAAGTTTCTGTTTAACAAGGTTGAACGCCTGTTAAATTCTATGGAATAGAAATGGCAGCCATGAGCTTGTTTTTACATTTTAGTGCTCTGCCCTGTGTAGTAAAAGGGATCTGGGAGGCTGTAAAGCTTCCTGATCAGTTCTATAGCTGGCAGAAAATATATAGATTTGATAAAGAAATCAATCTAGAGATCTATCTAGATGAGAATCATCAGTAGTACAAATATCATGCAAAATAAAAGATTCATACCTTATTGATATAATGGTCCTTTCATTACACACAAATACAAGCATGAAAATATATATGAATATTGGTGCCTGCCCGAAAAGAAGAGGCCAACGCGCCGCAGCAAAAAGAAAGAAGCAGAGCTTCATTGTGGACAGGTAACTGCTCTCTTGCAGTATGGTACCTGCACATTTTATTAAAGATAAATAAGGAAACCCAATGAGGGCATTCCAAATTGATGCAGCTATTTTCCCATGGTGGGGATTAAACTCAAGACACCAGTACTGCAAGATGAAGTTGAAACAACCAAGGCCCCTATAATACGGTGCTCCAGTGAAAAAATGACAGGTGGACTTGATTAGAAGGCCATTGTAGTCTATGGGCAGTCGGATGTGAACAGACTTGTGTCCATTTACATCTGATTACTCCTGCGTTCGTCTCGGTCTGAAAAAAACAGAACAATTCCATTTTGGCGTACCTGATCGTGATGGATCAGAGACAATTGGATGTATATGGACGCATGTCCACTTAGGGTCCATTCACACTGAAATGTGTGCTTTGGACGTGACTCAACGCATGTGCATTCACTTGCATTAGCATGGTACATTTACATGCCAATAACAAGATACGGTATATATGGGGTTGGTTGAGCCTTGCACATTGATGTCCATTGCGTTGTGTTTATGTGCGTTAAACATGTGTTGCGTTACGTTGCGCTACCAAAATCATAAGGGTCGCCCTAACACATACATTATGGCTGCATTCCATATCAATTAAGAGTTACAAGGTTATTTGATGAAGCAGCTCAATTCGGAGTGCAAAGCACAGCAACTGCATTATGCACATGTTTGTGTACACGGCACTGTATTTATTAGGAGTAAGCTCGATTCCAGGCAGCAGAAAAACATTACCCTATTAGTGCTGCAACAGCAACCCCCCCCCCGCCCCCCGCATTGCATGAATGGTGCTGCATGTTGCTGATGTGCGTGTAATGCAGCAGTGTTAATGGGCCCTCAGTAAAACAGGAGGTTGCTATAAATAATATTTGGAGCTGTTGGTTTAAAGTAATTTTATTCTGGCTGGTAACTACTTCCCATGCCTCAATAAGGTCTAAAGATTTATGGTGTGAGAGAGGAGAGCAGTAGTGTAGGTGGTCTAAAAGACCGTTACATGATATCATATTCCCTGTAACAAATGTGGTCTTCCTTTCTTGGCTTTTTCAGGCAGTTACATGTCTCTGAAGAAAAACACAGTTTGATAACTCCAAGCAACAAGGTTATGTGCAAGGACGATCAGGATGCCATTGTTAAAGGTATGTTCCACTTGAACTCCCTAAACTGCAATCTAAATGTACAGGGTACTTGACATAGACAGAGGATAACATTCTTTTTCTGTACTATACAAGAGTGTGTATAATCATTACATGGAAACCTTCATTAAAGCCCAAATCCAGGCAAAACCTGACTTGACAATACAGTGTGACAAAGATGGATGTTCTGTCAGTCTTGTACTGACATCTTTATAGCAAGAAAAGCTTTTCCTGTTAATGTGGTGAAGGGTTAGGGCCTTTGTCAGGATTGTATTGCTGTCTGTGTTCTGGCCATACAACTATAGATTATCTGCAGATTTTCTATTTTGTGATTTTGGGAGTGTGATAATAACGAGGTGTGACAAACCCCAAACTGAGTGGGGGAAGTGGGGAAGTCATGATGAACAATGTGCCACCCTCATTTCTCCAAAATTGGGAAGACAGCAATGGAAATAGTCAGATTTAAATCTTATGTCTATGGTGGAGGCAACGGCTTTAAAAAAGCCACAGAGCAGATTTGAACACCCCTGAAACACTTTTAGCTGAAGATTTAAAGCAGTGCCATCATAAATCCCATGAAAAGATTTGAAATAAAGCACCTTTGACAGGACACAGGCCCGCTAACAGGTATGCAGCAGTTACCCACATAAGCAGGATGTTCCTTGAACCGGAGCCTGTAAATAGCTGTCGTAAAACTCCATTAGGCCAGGAACTTTGAATGCAGCCCTGTCGTAAAACAGTTTAGAAGCAATACACACTGTATATGTCTGGCTTTATACAATCTGAAACTGCACTTTCATACAGGTCAAGTCCTAAGTCTAGTCATATTCAATAGTTTGTAATTTGATGTTGTAATGTAATTAGGGCTGCAACAACTAATCGACATAATCGATTATAATCGATTATTGAAAAAGTTGTCAACTTTTTCAATAATCGATTAATCAGCTTCTGATTATGAGTTATATTCATAAAAAGTAACCTCACTCATTTGTGAGAACATGATAATCAGGTAGACACCACCAACCATGCATCCCAGACTGCTGATCTCCTGCAGTTTCTTTCACTTCCTCTCTACATGTACTCACTTTAGCGTTGGCTGCACATTATTGCTCTGACCAGTCTTCCTGATAGTGACGACAGTGCAACATGCCTGTGCAATGTGTGTCAGCATGGCCATTTGTAGTCTCCACCAGGGAAGGATGTGGCAGGGTGACAGCGCAGGAACGCATTTGGGAGACAGTTGTCACCGAATAACAGAAAGTGCCTGAAAAAGACCTCCATCGCAGGATCACCACTTATTCTTCTAATGAAAGCTGCCAATTTTGATTGTGAAAGGAGAACTATGAGGTGAGTGATTTTCACACGTCAGCTCATAAGATCGGGAAGTGAGCGAACACATACCGTCGCTCGCTCACTTCTCGATCATGTCCCTGCAGAGAGCCGTGACTGTCACTCACGTCTCCCTGCAGGGATTCCCCCTCTCCCCGCTCCGATCCTCCAGCGCTGACTGGCGGAACAGACGGGGGCAGGTACAGCTGGCTCTGCCTCTAGGTAGGCAGAGCCAGCTGTCAGTCACACAGCTGGGTGGATCTCATCTCACAGTAATGTCGGGATCAGTCCTGGCTGCGGCGGTCTCAGTATACCGCAAGCTGTAGCTCGCGATATACTGAGCTTTGGGTCTCGGGAGGACGCTAGTTTATGTCCTCCCATGACCCTTAGGAGAACTATGGGGAAAAACACTTACCCCATAGTTCTCCTTTAACTTTAATGTTAGAGTTTAGATTTAATCTATTTGTGTCCACTGCAAATGGTTACATGATTAAAGGATAGACGACTTGGCAAAATGAAATCGTTTTAACCAACCTCACAGAGTGAAGAAATTGGCTGATATTCAGGTTGCATGTCTTTTCTAGGTGTCCCTATTTTGAGTGAATGAATAATGAGAGATGACATAAATAAACATGTTGTAACCAACCCTAACTTATCTTTTCATTTTCTATTTTGTACCTCAGGCTGGTTGCAACGCGAGGCGAGCGGAGAAGCAAGACGCCCTTGGTCCAGACTGAAGAAATACTGGTTTGTCTTGACTCCAGATTCCTTGGATTGTTACAGTAGCAATGAGAAACCTAACAAACGGGTGGGAAGCCTGGTCCTCACCAGCCTGTGCTCGGTCATGTGGCCATCCAAGCAGACGTACAAGGAGACAGGTGAGGAATAGCCAGCTCAGCACACATCTGTGCAAGTCATCTAGAGTTGTTGGGGCAATACTTAGAAAGTTAGCTGTTTGTAAAAATGAATAAGTAATATATTGGGTTGGTTTATCTTACAGGCAAAGCTCCAAAACTTATGGGTAGTATCAGGGCTTTCCACTAAACCCTGCCCCCACACATTCCTATTGGCCCTTCACTATGTTGGGCTACCTCACTGGCCAATAGGAATGTGCAGGAGGTAGGAAGAAGTGGAAAGCTTCATCCAAATGACCCAAGATTCAGCTGCAAGTGATGGATTATGGAGGCTGTAGGCCCTGTAGGTGTCTGCACTTTATACCTGCAGCATCTTCTTTTTGGAGACAAGGTCTTTTTAACTGTATTATAAAACATAGTAGCCCTTTAGATACATTTATTGACACCAAAAACATATAACTTTGTTGCCTTTCATTTGTCCTTGCTTTAAAATCTGTCATGAAAGAGCCAAGTTAGAGTGAATATTACTTTGTTAACATTTAACCTGTGTGCAGTCTGCATTGGCTGAACACTACAATTCAAAGCGACACATGTCTGCAGAACAGGACTGTGAAGAACAAAGAAGGTGTCTGTTCTACATGTTTGATTTAATATCCTCAGTGCCCGGAGCTACAAATGATGATTTCATTAGGGCATGTGTGTATCAATGGGGAAACAGAGCACAAGCTTGTAAAAGATGGCAACCCTGTTAACATTTAGCTAGGTCCGTCCAGTCTACATACTAAGTGATTCCTGCCTGACATTTGTAAAAGTCTAAAATACATGTCTCTCTGTCTCTATATATAATATATTGGCAAAAGTATTGGGACGCCTGTCTTAACACGCACATGAACTTTAATGGCATCCCAGTCTTACTCTGTAGGGTTCAATATTGAGTTGGCCGACCATTTACAGCTATAACAGCTTCAACTCTTCTGGGAAGGCGTCCACAAGGTTTAGGAGTGTGTCTATGGGAATGTTTGACCATTTGTGAGGTCAGGTACTGATGTTGGACGAGAAGGCCTGGCTCGCACTCTCCGTTGTAATTCATCTCAAAGGTGTTCTATTGAATTGAGGTCAGGACTCTGCAGGCCGGTCAATTTTCTCCACCCCAAACTCACTCATTCATGTCTTTATGGACCTTGCTTTGTGCACTGTTGTGCAGTCATGTATTTGTTCCCAGTCCCTTCCACTTTGTGATAATACCACTAACAGGTGACCGTGGAATATTTAGTAGCAAAAAAATTCACAGAACACCTGCGTCCAATGATTTGGAGGGGTGCCCCAATACTTTGGGCAATATAGTGTATATATTGTAGCATTGATCTGTGCAAACTGCAGACAGACTAAATGTAAACAAAGCAAAAAGAAAAAAACTTTGCTGTTGGTCCATCACACTAAAACACACTGTTTGTCCACAGGCTACTGGAATGTAACAGTATACGGGAGGAAGCACTGCTACCGGCTGTATACAGAGCATCTCAATGAGGCAGTGCATTGGGTGTGTGCCATCCAGAAAGTAATCGACAGCAAAGACCCACTGGAGACACCCACACAACTGCTTATTAAAGACATTGAAGTAAGCAAATTCTGTGATTATCTGTTTTTGCTTGTTTATTATTATTGATGTAATTCTCTTTCTTTTGTTTAAATAAATGGGTTATGGAGCAAATTATATATCAGATTACAAAGGGATAACATCACTAAAGATACTTTTTACTGTTTTGCCTGTTAATTGCTGAGCTCAGGTCCTGTTAGGCTTAAACGGGATATGGTGATCATTGGGGTGCACGCATTGCATTCCATGAAGAGAAGTGGGTCAGTGATGTTGTATGAGTTAGGTCAGATCACATGCAGCCTGTTCATTTTCTGCTTGCTCCTATTATAGCTCACTTCAGCAGCCTTTGCTATTATGCTGTGCTAAAAAGTCTTTAAAAAATTTCTTTTAATTACGCCAGGACTCTTACGAATTCCTTTATCTCCTGTGACCACATATGTTGTCTGATAAAGTCTGAGGCCCCTTTCACACAAGCATTCCGATCAGGTTCGCCTGTGAGTTTTTAAGGTGGACATGATCAGAAGCCCCACGTTAGTCTATGGGCAGCCGGGTCTGAACGGATGTGCGTCCATTTACATTCAGTTACCTTCAAATCTGATCAAGTCCAGAAAAACAGAGATCTGAGTTCCGTTTCGACTGACCTGACCGAGCCAGATTGGAGGTAATCTAATGTAAACAAACACATGTCTATTACATTCAACTCTTCATAGACTGGCATGGGGTCTGGTCATTTCAGTTTTTTCCTCCATTGCAAGATGTATGGAAAAAATTGGACAGATATGGATGTCACAGCAGTGACATCTGTTCTGATCAGCAGGGGATCCGTGCATGGAACGCCTGCAGATCAGAACTGAAGGTGCCCATCTGAAAGGGGCCTAACGTTAAAGCTGAACTCCAGGCAAACAACTATCACAGGTGCAGTTTACCTGTGATGGGAGGGCATCGATGCTGCACTGCTCCTGAATTTAGAGCAGAGTTGCCTCTCTTATGTAGGCTGTGCCTGCTTGCACTACAGTGGGATGAGAAGATGTTGCAGGGCTATCAGTATTGTCACTGCTCATTCACAAGGCTACAGCTTGTCAATCAGCACCTGCCTATTGGTTTCTGGATTGACAGCACTGCCGCTGTTACTGAGATTCTCTCACTGTGAGCTGCAGTGTCAGGAATGGGGGAGCATGTGATGCACAATGAAGGAGGCCTTGGCTCAGTCAGGAAGGCTAAAGGAAGTTTTCTGTTTATAGGAGGCTTGTGCGTCACATAGTAACTGGATTTGGTACTTGTTTAGACATGCAGGAACCTTTACTTGTAAGTGTAACTGCAAGAAGGATTTGTACTTATGTCCATCCAATCCTCATGGATCCGGTACAGCTGTTCCGAGCAGAAGAGGGGACCTGATCTTTCTCTGTTGCCATTTTGCTTTTAATTACAGGTCACCCCTCTACCTTGTGACTGGACAGTGAAAGTAGAAACAGCACACTGATGAGCTAATCTCTCTATCACACTTCTTTCTCCTCCTATCAGCATGCTCACTACACAGTAACACACCTGACTGGCTTATTGTGCTGCTTGTCACTCCCCTTCTATGAACTCTGGTGTGCAGGGACTGCATGAGGCTGACACCAAGTCAAATTTAGGAGGCCATTCGTGTCAACAAAAATCTTCCAATAAGATTAAATGTGCATTTAACATTTTATGCATTCTATTTATCTTGAAAAGCCTCCCTTGTTTGGACGCCCAAAAGCACTGAGATTGCAGCTGGGCATTGTCAGCAGACTGAAGTAACACTTTATAGTATTCCCCTCCACTCCCCCCAACTGTTACATGGAAGATTATGTGAGGAGTTAAAGGGAGGGACAGAGGAGCTGGGCCAGCACAGATAGTAATTAGATACTTTTAGAGGAAGAGAAGGCTGTGACGCATCAGGATGGGAGGGGGGTCTACAAGCAGGGCCGGATTTTTTCTCTCTGCTGCTGCCCCAAGGCAGGGTTGGTATTAATTTTCTTTATCTTATTATCTTTTATTTTTTTATAATTTTTTTATTTTTATCATTTTGTAACTTATTATTTTTCACCACTTTTTTATTTTTTATGGTAATATTATTTATTTCTTATAATTTTTTTATTACATTTTTTTTTCACTTTAATGTTATTTCTATCACACAGGGGCTAACAAGCCCCTGTGTGATAGCATTTGGAGGTGACAGTTTCTCTTTACTGAACCTGTCACTTCCAATACAGGACTTTGAGCACAGTACTTTGCTGTCTCTCCTGTGACAGCTGAGATGGGAAGGCTGTGTGTACAGCGTTCCTCAGTGTTCCCATGGAGCAGAGTGGAGAACGCACGTGCCCCACTCTGCTCTCCGCTCTCTATCCTGAAGAGAGGATCTCCATCTCTGGAATAGGTGGCCGGCGGGGAGAGAGGTAACCGGCGGGGGGAACTGATCTGCAGGCTGCCTACAAG
>NW_017307360.1:450409-451412 GCF_000935625.1 Nanorana parkeri
AGGGGCGTCCCCGCAGTACATTTTAGCTTTGCTTGCCCAAAGCAGGGCTAAATGTAGAAAACAACTACCAGCCCGACATCCTGGAACTGCATATCCCAGGCGTCGAGAGATAGAAATTCCACACCACTGCCGCCCCGAGGCTGCGCCTTGGTTGGCCTTGTGGGAAATCTGGCCCTGTGTACAAGGGAATTGACTTGCTGGAGTAGTAGAGCTGCAGCTAACGATTATTTTCAAAATCGATTAGTTAGCCGATTATTAAGTTCGATTAATCGGATAAACTATAAAATAAAGTTTAAAAAATGGCTCCAGTGATAGGACTACTAGTTTGTATTAAGGTTGTAGTCCATCACAGGAGCAAGCTTGGACCGGTGGAAGTAAAAAAGAAAAAAAGATCGTGTGGTGTGCAATATAGTGAAATGGAAAGTGTAAAATTATACAGCAATGCATGCAGAATGGCAACTGCTATAGAGGACTACAAAACCCAGCAATAGTACATTATACAGCACAATGCAGAATACCATCAGCAATAGAGGAATACAACAAATCCCAGCAATAGTACATAATAGCTGGCGGCATTCTGCATTGCGCTGTATAATGTACTATTGCTGGGTTTTGTAGTCCTCTATAGCTGGTGGTATTTAGCATTGTACCACTTTATAATGTATTATTGCTGGGATTTGTTGTACTCCTCTTCTACAGCTGGTGGTATTCTGCATTGCGCTGTATAATGTATTATTTCTGGGACTTGTAGTCCTCTATACAGCGCAATGCAGAATATCACCAGCTATAGAGGAGTACAACAAATCCCATCAATACATTATACATACAGTGTATAATGTATTGCTGGGATTTGTATTCCTCTTTAGCTGATGGTACATTGCTCTGCATAATATACAGTACAGCACAATGTACCATCAGCTATAGAGAAATACAAATCCCAGCAATACATTATAGCGCACCATGTGTGGGAAAGTGCAGTCTTCCAGCAACGTGCTTCTGAGAT
>NW_017307360.1:453803-476294 GCF_000935625.1 Nanorana parkeri
GGGGGGGAGGAGGTGCGACGTGTGGAGCGTGGATGCGAGCGGGTCTGGCAGCGGCGAGCGTGAGGTGGGGAGGAGGTGCGGTGCACAGCGTGTGGAGCTATGAACAGTGCCAACTGATCAGGAAGCCGATTAATCGATTATTGAAAAAGTTGACAACTTTTTCAATAATCGATTATAATCGATTATGTCGATTAGTTGTTGCAGCCCTATCAGGAGTAGTCAAATTTTCTAGCACCTTGAATGGTGAATTGCAAATTAATACAAATTATTTATGGAAAGGAAAAGCTCTGCAAGTAAGCGTTTGAAATAATTGATTTCTTCATGCTTTTAACCGCAATTTAGGTACCTAACCCCTTCACATCCACCATCAGTATATAAAAGTTCTTTTAGCAAGTGCCCAGTGCTGAGAGAACTTTTATAAACATTTAACGTTTCCAGCTTTCAGTTACTCTTGGCTCCTGTGTATGTATACATGGGAGATAGGGACTGTGTAAAGCGCTGCTTAAATTGCCAGTGTTCTATAAATACCTGGAATAAATAAGTCTCCAGGAAGGGAACTGCAGACTGCCGTGGGAAGGCTATAAGATTTGATTGGTAGCCATACCGATCGAATCCTGGTCTATTTTAACCTCTTCACTGCCGAGGCCACTTTGGTAATGGAGTGGAAAGATGAAAACAATCCTGCGGGTTTGGGTTTGTTTTCTTCTGTGCTGCAGCCTCTGTAGTGGGCTGTGAAGTGAAATCAGTAGTTGTACAGCCAGCCAATCCTTTTTTTACATGTGCGTAGGCAAATGATCGGATGGCCCCTGATTACAGATTTGGATCTTTGTTTTTCACCACTTTCCAAGCACACTTAACTTTTAGCCTAGAAGTATGTGTTATTCATTAAGCCAGCAGATTCTCAGCTTTTTATATTTAACCCATTAGCAATAGATTGCTCTACAGTAACCCATGACCCAGGGCGCCCCGTTAATTGTAGGCATTGTACTGGTAAATGCCTAATATCTACAAATCTAAAATATACGCACTTGTTTACTGACCATACAGGACTGACGTGTGTATCAAAGCCTACACATAACAACTGTAAAAATATTTTTGGTAGGCATAATACAGAAGTATCGTGAGGTTAACTAATGCAAAACGAAACTGCTAAATTTGGCCTTGGTGTCCAGGCTTCAGTGACCCCTTCCTGTGTCAGGAATCCCAGGTGTCCCCATTCAGATGAGGCCACTGTACCCATTCAAGTAAATGACCAGGTGACAGCAGCCGCATCTGTCATATATTCGGTTTCAGATAGATGATTATCGCTGGACGCATCTATCCTGCATCCAGTGACAATCATCTATCCTGAACTGCATGTTATCATACCATGCACGATTACATGCAGGCTGCCGTTGACAGATGCAGCCACTGTCACCCTGCCATTTACTTGAATGGGTACAGCAGCTGCATCTGAATGAGGGCACCTGGGATTCCTGAAGCAGGAATTCGTACGCTCTTGTTCCAGGGATCCCAGAACATGGTATAAGTCCCCATGTCAATGAGGCCTTATAGAAACTGTTGCATAGCACTTTTAATGTGAGTTGGCACTTCTGGTGCCACACCAGTCCTTTTACATTGTTAATTTGCTGCATGTCAAATATGCCAATATGCACACTACAAAATTGATGTATTCCCCCCCCTAAGTGTTCACATAAGTGAATTCAGTATTAGTCCCCTCCTGCAGATAGCGTAGGAGAGGGCGACAAGTACTCTTAGAACTGATATAAAAATTTGAATTTGATTTGAAACATTGAAAAGACTTCCAATCACATATACAGTTCTGTACTCCTCTATTCATTTTCAGTGCATACATGAAGATGTTCCCTTGTGTAGTGCGCTTTGAAATGTTCCTTTTTAATGACTGGAAATGAGAAATAATCTCAGTTATTCTACATACAGAAGCTCTTAAGAAAGAGGATATTTATAGAAATCTGAACCTAATCTGGAGTTTTGCAAGTAGGAAGTTACACAATCTTTCATATGTTCCTCATATTCACAATGTGCAACACCAGTCCCTGGCCATGATTGTGACAACGTCGTGGGAAAGAAAATCTTATTTCTTCTTTTTTCTGTTCCCTGTTTAGGAGAACCAGTCTAACCAGGAAAACGTGGATGAAATCTACAAGCTCAACCCCATCCTGCGTCACACAAAGAGTCCTCTATATGCACCGCTTTTACCCTTTCCCTGCGGATCCGATGATCATTCTTGTAAGTGTGAAATTGCATTTTAAGTGGCGCAGATGTGATTCTATCCACCATCCAGAGATGACTGATATCCATCTGTATATCATTTTTTTTATTTTCTGTACGATATTCCATCACATTTACATACAGAGTATGTAGTAGCATTCCGATCACTACTTTACAATGTAATGTTCCTAGCACAGATATACATGCAGACCCTGGTGGGAATATAACCCAGTGTCCTGAGACTGACAGATAATAACGCTAACCATTAAATTAATTCAAATCCAACTTTGGGCTAATTTTTTTTTATATGGTCCCCAAGCTGGTAGGTAAACTTCCAGTTATCTGGCACCCATGGGGATCGGTAGGTACCAATTCATCTGCCGGCTAGATTATGCAGCCGGCAGGTGAATGTAAACAGCGGGCAGTGGGCAAGGGCAATAGTCAGCCTGTTATTGGCTATAATTGCATTAGCAGGCTAGCTATTGCACCCGCCCACTGAACAGAGCAGCGCGAGAGAGAAAGTGTTCCCTCAGGTCTCTTCCTCTGCTCAGTGGGCGGGTGCAAAAGCCAGCCTGCTATTGGCTATTGCAATTTGAAATAGCCAATAGCAATCTGGCTATTGCACCTGCTCACGGTGCAGAGAAGTGGACCTAAGAGAGAAAGTTATCTCTCATGTCCACTCCTGCTAAGTGGGTGACTGCAATAGCCAGCCTGCAATTTAAAATAGCCAATAGCAGGCTGGCTATTACTCCAAGTTGTTTATATTCAGCTCCTGACTACGGAATCTGAACGCTGGCCGGCAACAAGATGTGAACATAGAATTTTTTTGGTTGCACATGTCTCTCAAGCAACTGGCAAATATATGGAGGACATAATTTGCCGGTTGCTTGAGAGTGCCGGTTGCTTAAATGTCGGATAATGGGGAGTTTACTGTATTAAAAAAAAAAGCTCTGGTTGCCCTAACTCCGGAGCTGTCAACCCCTTCGCCCCCTTCCCCTGGGTTCTGGGTTAACTGACGCCCTGCGCCTGGCATTCAAAGCCTTTCTGGAATGAACAGACCTTTATTTATTTTGGTAATGTTGTGTGTTTGATGTATGATGAATGACAATTACAGTTAGACTTTCTTGGTGATGTTATATAAACACAGACAAAGTGTGTCTAGTGCAGGGACCAGTTACTGGTAATCTCCCAGTGTATCATCTGCAAATGGGTCATTTTCCGCAAGTCCTGTTAGTCTTGAGGGGAATTCCCATGGCCACGAAGAATCAAACTGTTGTCTGTTAACAGGGACAGTAGACGCTGTGGCGTTTGGAAATGCCTTATTCACTCTGTGTCCTTTGATCCCTTGTCCTTATTCCCACCCTTCAGTCTGGCAGAAAATCAGCAGTCGTCCCACATTAAATATTAAACTTGCAGCTCTTCTCCCTTATCTTCAGATCTGCGCCAGCTAAAAATACATTTTCCTTCACCCATCCTATAGCTTTGTCAAGCCTCTTCTTTTTATTTTGTCTCTGAAGTATTTTTACTTTTCCCTTGTTGATGTTCTATACTGCTCTTACATCTGACCCTCCACTACTCTATTTAACCCCTTTCTTCTTGTTTCCAGTCTCATACTGTTATGTCCACTTTTTACAATTTTGTATTTTGTATTTTTTTTTGTTAGTCTCCAGTTTGTCTGTCTTTGTGTCAGTGTTCATTAACCATACTGCATGCCTGCATGTTGCTATGACTAGGAATGATACAGTCAGTGGTGGAACTACAACCATAGCGACCGATGCGGTCGCTATGGGGCCCGCGGCACTGGGGGGGGCCCGGATCTCCGCTGCTCTCCCCCGCTTGAATGGGCTGAGGCAGTGGGGATCCGAAAAAAAATGGACAGCGGAGGAGCCGCTGCCGTCCTGAAACTGACAGGAGGACAGTGGCTCCGCTCCCCTCCTGCGGTTTGATCGAGCGCAGCGGGGAGGAGAGCAGAGCCGCTGTCCTCCTGTCAGTTTCAGGATGACAGCAGCTGTGTGCGTGGCCGAGCGGAGGATCGGTAAGTATCATTGATATTTACCGATCCTCCGTGTGCAGCACAAACACTGGAGTGATCGTCTGATCACTCCAGTGTTTGTAAATAACTGGGGACACATAGTACCATGTGTCCCCAGTTATGAATGAACAGGAGGTGATCTACATCACCTCCTGTTCATTCATTAAGTTATCAATGGGGAGAAGCACTCAGTACAGAGGCTTTTCCCCATTGAGAATCTGCTTGATAGTAAATATCTTACTATCAGCAGTTTGTGAATGAATGGGAAGCCTCTGTACTGAGTGCTTCCCATTCACTGAGAGTTTCTTTTGTAAAAAACCATTAATTTAACTGTGGCAGCGCATGGCAAAGCTTTGTGACGCATTCCCGTGCGTTGTGATACCTTGTGTTGTAATTAAATATACTCCTGTATCATTTTATCACAACACAAACACCAACACAGCGCAAAAACCATGTATAAGATGAATCGCTTATTTACAGTTTAGCGTTCCTTCTTTTTTTTTTATAATCCCCCTTTCCTCAGCCTCTCATGGTGTGGCAGTATTAAAGTAAAGTGTTAGGCTTCATTCAGGTGCCATTCACACCAGGGCGGAAGCGTTTCACCGTGGTTTCTGCACGATTTTTGAAAGAGCATTTTTGGCAGTTTATTCACGTTTCAGCACATGCTGATCAGCGCATTTCTATTAAAATGGGGGCAGGGCGTTTCGTTGGGGGGGGGGGCTTACAAAATTTTGCTATGGGGCCCTGGGATTTCTAGCTACGCCCCTGGATACAGTAATCCACTGACCATTGCTGTCATTCCCATGTGTGGTCACGTTGTTGATGTGACCACAAGGTCACTTCTGTGGCCCTTAGTGGTTGAGCTCCAGTGTCACTCCTTGTCAGGAACAAACCTAGGAGAAAGGCATGAAGTCACAGCACCGAGGTACCAGCATTTGTTGACTCTGACCACAGTTTTGGAGGCGGTGTAGCGGCCATTTGTTTCATGATGAATTAAAGAAGCTCAGCTATGGGCACAGCAGAATAATGACCCGTCTGGGCCCTATGTAGTGTGAAAACATTAATATCAACCGAAACACCCTAGAAATCAGGCATGTCACAATTATTTTACAGCAACAAACCAGCAAGTGTGTTGCCTTAGTGGACTGGGATGCCATTCAAAATGGGAACGGGAGTAAACGCAACGCATATATGTTGCATTAATGCAGTGTTCTCACAGCGCAAAGATGTAAATGGGCCCTCAAAGTTGTCAGAAATAGCTCTAAATTGTGATTTAGCTTATTTTGCAAATATTACTCTTTTTGGATTTGGCAACTTCCTTCTCACTTTTTATTCCCCTGCCTTTTTTACCTTTCTTTTCCTATTTTATTCCTCTGCTATCATTCCTCTTCTCATCCTTTTCCCTCCCCTTCTTATCTTTGCCTTCCTTTCTCCTTTCATTGCTTCCCCTCCCCATCCTATCCCTTCCTTCACCTTCCTTTTATTATTATCAAAGCTTTTTTTTTTTTTTAATCAAACTGTGTTTTTAAAGTGCTTTCCTTTAAGTGGCTGACCTTATTTACTCTTTTATTTCATTTTTTTTTCTAGTCCATAACATCAAGGGTTACACAGCTTTGCGGGATGAGGCAGTGAAGCTCTTCAATTCCCTCCAACAAATGGAGATAGAAAGAGACCCTGTACCACTGATGCAGGGGGTCCTCCAAACGTGCCTAGACCTTCGACCTCTACGAGACGAGGTTTACTGCCAAGTCATCAAGCAGACCACTGACCCCCCAGAACCTGGTAGTTTGTCTAACCTCAGATACTGGCAGCTACTTACCTGTATGAGTTGTACTTACTTGCCTAGCCCCGCTGTCCTCCGGTTTCTCCAGTCCCACCTACACAGGTAAGATATTAATATAATGAGAATTATAAATGATTAGACTATTTCAGCGTTAGGCAAACAAATCTCCGGAACAGAGTTAGGTTCTGAGCTCTAAATCATCATTATTGTTCTTTTGACCTTGCTGAAATCCCCTTTTACAGCAGCAAGTGGCCTGTCGCCCAAACTGTCCTCTTCACTCCTCTCTAGACCTTCGGCTCCCTAGCTCCCTCATGACCTGCTCCTATGCTCACCTTAGGACTTCTCCAGAGCCTTTCCCATCTTCTGGAAATCCCTACCCCAGCCTGTCCAGCTATCTCCTACTCTGCCTTTAGGTGATCCCTGAACACTTATCTCTTCAGAGAAGCCTATGCTGCCTCTACCTGAAAACTGAATTTTTACTTTCAGCATCAGCTCATCATCAATATCACAGCTATTAATTTTTGTGTCACTTGCCCCTTTCTTTTAGAAGCTCACACGAGCAGGGCCCTCCTGACACTCTTGTCTTTAAATGTTTTGTAACTGTACTGTAAAGCGCTGCACAAACTGATAATAACGGACTGATGTGCTTCCATCTCACTTCATCCTCCTGCCCTGGAGTACATTTTCTGGCAACCCACTTACATCCCTCTGCTGCTCCCAAGGCTAAACAAAGCTTAGAAGGAGGGAAAGAGCTTATTAGGCAGTGTCCTTCCTATATATTGACACTCCTGTATGTCCCGATATGTCAACACACCATAGTTGTCCAGAGCAAATGCACTGCAACAAGAGGGTGACAATGCTGCTGGAATTTGAATTTGGAATTTGAGCAGCAATTTTGCAGCGTTGTCAGTTCTCTGCAGGAAGTGATGTCAAATGAGGCATAATGGCAGGTTTAAACGGCAAGAAGTGCAGAAATTAAACAGAGGTGCGAGTTAGAATGTATGTGACTGTAATGATTGAAGAAAGCACTTTGCATATAAAAAAATTATACATTTGCCTGGACATACACTTTCAATTCTGGGGAAGTATTTATTACCAAATCTTCTCTACAATATGCCCATAAAAGAACAATATTTACATGCTTACACAGTATGAGCAGAGGAAGTTGAATAGCCCCCATTTTCTAGTGAATATAACAATTTTCAATCAAAGGCTAGAGTGATTTTTATTATAGTTCATTAATCCAATGTTCCATTATTCTGTCTAGAACTCAGACCCATTTCCCTGACACAGAAATGGAGAAGTACGCTGACTTCATCCTAGCATCTCTGGAGAAGACGAAACAACGAGAATATGTTCCATCCTACGAGGAGATCTCAGTACTTATTCAGAGGCAGGCACTGATATGCACTATATACTACCCTGGATCTGGTGTCTGTAAAGTTCCTATCACTTCTCACACCACTGCTGAAGAGGTAAGCCCTGGTTAGCCCCTAATAGCTGCCAGCTAATCAAATGTTTAAAGGACATTTGTTGTCACTGTTTGTAAATGATAACTTAAAAGAGAACTAAACTAATGTCCTCCTGTGACCCAAAACTCAGCATATAGCAGGCTATTACCCATTATATGCTGACATTGACAGCTGACTCCACCTCTCTAGAGTCAGCTGTGCTCACCCTTCCCTAGTCTGTCCCTCCAATGAGCATTACAAGAACAGAGTGGGGAGGGGAGAATACCTGTGGGGAGTGGTAACTAACAGTTATTGCTCTCTGCAGGGAGAAGACTGTGAGCTGAGCGATCAGCAGTCACATGATCGCTCAGTTCTCGATCTATAGAGCCGGCGGGTGACAGCTGCAGTATAAAATGCTTGCTCCAAGTATTGGGAAAAGTACATTTTACTCTCCCAATACTTCTCCTTTAACACTGCTCATCAAAAACATTTTGTAAATGCTAACTGGGGGCATCAGTGTGATAAAAAAACATATACATAGTATTGTAAGGTAAGTGTATGATTAAAGCTGAATTCCAGGCAAACAGGTAACATTGGAACAGGAACAGGGGCCATTGTGGGGGTAATTTCAGTTTCCCACATTGGCTGGGAAACTGGAATTACCCATCAAAAAGGCATTTGAAATGTATCCATTTTACAGAGCTTGTGTTTGTAATTAAGACATTTCTAGGGGCAGCTCAATTAGTCTCAATTAGAGATGCAAGCAACACCCTATTACAGATGAATGTATTAAGCTCTTGCCAGTACCACATTTTGAGCAGTGTAAATGGAAGGAGAACATTTTCAAATTACCATATCCTGTGTTTATGTCACACTTTAGAAGTCTACTTTTGTAATGAAGTCACAGATGTAAATATCCCATTATATAATCATCTGATTGGCTTTTTAAAATGTTTTTATTGGACAACCCTAATGTGCGGAAACAAGAGGGTGGAATAGTCCTGGGGGGCGGGTGGGGGGCTTGGGTAGGCAGTGCTCTAGCTTGTTTATATCTGTATTATAAAGTTACTGATAATTTTAGAGTTACACAAAAATGGCAAAGCGACCTTTGTTTCTGTAAATATGTATGCTCATCTCCAGCCAAACGTTTTTTTAGTTTTGGATAGAGTATGAAAGAATTAGAACATCTGTCAGGTTTTAAATGCTGATCATTTTCTGTTTGACTTTAAATACAGTTTCTGTCCCCATAGAGGAAACTCGTGTTTCCTTCCTGTTCTCTGTGGCATCTGTGTAACTAGACAGGAAGTGAGGGGAAATCAATTTATAAAAGTTACAGGAGAAGTGAAAAATATGGTGAAAGAGAATCTGTCACAATTTCCTGCAGAGCGGGGTCTGACACTTACACTTTGCCAGGTTCACACTCTTCGGAACTTTTCTCTGTAAACTATACTTTTCAGTTTTGTTATTCCACAAAACCAATCTAGTTAGTGTAGCACTTCATCTTACACATATGTCCATTTACACTGTTGCATAGCCCTGATGAAGCTGATGCAGATCTTTGAAATGTGTTGGCTTGTTTTGTTTTAAATGATTCACAATCAAGAATGTTATACCTCATTATATGGAAGAAGTATCCTCTTGAATGTTGAGTGGCGCATCTGTCATTTCTTATTTTTACTTCTTCTGCATCTTGTACACGCAGGATTACATACCTCAGCAATAAATAATGGGCTAACTTCTTCCCTCCTCCCTTTTCTGTTCACATTGGGATTGGATTATGTGTATGGTGTGCCACATGTCTTTGGATATAAATGCCAGCGTTTCTTAACCCTTTTTCAGTCACGGTACACTTTAAAAGTAAGAAAAATCTCGAGGCACTCCAGTCTAAAATGTAAATGTATAAAATGACATGTGGGACCACACAAAAAAAGTAGTTTTTGCCCTTCACATCAGACCCCCACCTTTCACATCCAAAGACCCCTCTATTCACATCCCCCCACATTAGGAGCCCCT
Source organism: Nanorana parkeri (assembly GCF_000935625.1). Classification (NCBI taxonomy): domain Eukaryota; kingdom Metazoa; phylum Chordata; class Amphibia; order Anura; family Dicroglossidae; genus Nanorana; species Nanorana parkeri. Next base: position 463,315 of record NW_017307360.1, read on the forward strand.
CATCACATCACAAGCCCCCCTTCACATCAAAAGCTTCTCTGGATGGATCTCACCCTCCCGAGATTAGCGTCATTTGTTTCCATGGTGCTGGTGCTCAGCCCCCCTGCACCATGCAAAGGTGTGTGAAAATTTTGAGGCCCCCCTAGGGTGCCAGAGCAGCCTTGAGAAAGGCTGATATATGTAAATGAAAGTTGACAGAGGTTCTAACCCTTCCACACTCATACTAAACCTAGAAATAGAGGCTGCCTACAGCTGGGAGTTACCATTATTTATTTAAATAGTATACTTTTTTCATGTTTTGCTTGTCTTTTACCTTTATTGGGCTTTAAATAAGTATTTCTGAGTGTGGTTTTCTCTTCACAAAGTTCCTTTTGTAATAACTGTCTTCTTCATGAAAACTGAAGAACAGGAAAGTGTCTGCATTGCCCATAATAACCAGTTAGATTTTAGAAATCACTTTTTAGATCTATAATAAAGAACCAGGTAATCATTGGCTGTTTTAGGTAACATAGACATGTTCCTTCCTCTAGTATTTATACATCAAGCTGCTGTAGCGGTCATTGAATGACATTACAATGCTTTCACCATTTTGTCCCTTCACACAGCTGGTTGCTGAGCTGATGAAAAGACTCGATCTGAGTTCCAGTCTAAACTTATTTGCCCTCTACGAGCAGAACAACCAATATGAGCAAGCACTGGGCAAAGCCACTATCATCGCTGACACTCTCACCAGGTTTGAAAAGTAAATAGAATTTTATTTTTGGGGTTGCAGAGGGAGGGCAGACAGGGAATAACATATATAAGGACTTAACGCTGTATCATTTGTAAGCTTAGTGTTAATATATGTGATATGACAATTGTGCACACATCTTGTTCATCTGTATATTTGTTTGCTTCCAGTGAAAGATGTTACTTTGCTTGATTCTGAATGATAATGTATAGTTAAAACATTTGAAAATAGAACTTGTCAATTTCCAGTGCATTTCTGCCTGTAAACACTCAAGGCCCATGGCCGGATCATCTTCAGAGTTCCAGCTTTTCAGCAGAAACATGCATTTAGACAAACCTCCACCCCAACGTTTTTTGTAAGGTGCTTAGAGGTACATTACAAATGGTAATCTTAGACTCTGTCATGACATATCATGTTCTGAAGGTCCCAGATTGATTTACAACAGTGGTGGAACTACAAATCCAGGGCCGTCCCTATAATAAGGCAGCGTGTGGCGGCATTTGTGGGTGGGGCGGACAGCAGAGTGGCATCTCTGCTGCCTAATGTTTCCAGTGTGCCTGCCTCCCTTTTTTCCTCTGTCCTAAACTTCCTGGTTCTGGGGGAGGAGATTGAGGGTAGAGGAGCCATAGGCTCTTTCTGCCGTCAATTAAGCTGTGGAGAGGAGGGGCGTGGCCTGCCACAGGGCTGTGTGTGTCTATGGACGCACACAGCCACTGCGGGAACTCGCACGCACGGGTGCCTCCATAGCAGCCACTTAGCTGCTGGCGGCACCCGTGCAGGGGGCGAGAAAGACACTGATGCGTGGACTCACTCGAAAACGTAGAATTTAATTGATTTTTTTTAAATAAGAACAGATTGTGCCAACCTTATATACAAAAAAAAGAAAGGAAGGTTTAATGTAATTTTAAGTAGGAATATTATGTACCATTCTCTGAACATAGGCTAGTAGGGGTAAAAACTTGTAGATGATGGAGGTTAAAGATTTTCTGCTACAGTGGAGCAGTGATCGGAGGACAACAATACATGTCATAGAATGCAGACATATTCTCATGCTAGAGTAAAAAAAGTTTGGTCTGTGTGGAGCATGACAGCTTGTTTTTATGTTGCACATCCCTTTGTTACTAAATTGGTTAAAGTAGTCTTTCTTTTTTTATAGCCTTACCTGTAAAGATAAAGGGTTTGAAACAAGATGGAGGTTGTACTTCAAGCTGTACTGTTTCCTTGACCTGGAGGATATACCTAAAGACAGTATGGAATACTCTTTCCTTTTTGAACAGGTATTGTCTCCTCTCTGATCAGTGTTTACCTATTTCATGAAATGATACAAGACTCCATTGGCCACCATATGCTTCACTTGGGTCTATTGTATTTTTCTACCTGAAGAAACCATTTGAAATGTATAATTTCCATTTAGACTTTCCATTTCCAGTATTAGCAAGGGGTAATTGTATTATTTGTTACAGGTCCATGAAGCAGTCATCCAAGGTTACTTACCAACAAATGAAGAGACATTACAGTCACTGGCTGCTCTCCGTCTACAATTCCTCAATGGTGACTTTTCCCCCAATGCACCATTTCCACGGCTAGAGGAACTCTTCCCTATTTACATTCTTCACTCCCGTGTCTTGGCATCCAGTAAACCCCCTGTAACACCAAGGACTCCCTGCCCCAGCTTTCACAAAGGCCTTTTCTCTGGAGCTCTCCCCAATGGGCTGTGGAACAATTCCCTGGTTAAACAGAAGGCTGAAGAAAGCCAAAAGTTCAAGGGTCGGGTAAAAGAGGAAGGGGCCAATATGATGTCTGCTATTGTAGACAAATGGAAGGCCCTTAACAGCATGGAGAGAACAGAGGTCATGACCTCATATTTAGCTATAGTGAAACAGTGGTCGGGTTATGGATCCACGTTGTTTGAAATTGACTTCTACATGGTAAGTTAGTAGTGATTAACAATGCATACTGGTCTGATGTTATCGGTGTACCCTAATGTTCAATGTTGTGACCCTTACTTTTTAACCTATTTATAAATTATATAGAGTTTGAAATTAAAAGCACAAAATCTGTGGTTGCAGATGACACCAAGCTATGTAGTGGAATAAAGTCCTTACAAGATGCTTCTATTGTACAAGCAGACCTGATGAATGCACTGTTTGATTCGGCAACTATGTGGCAAATTACATTTAGTGATAAGTGTAAAGTTATGCACTTGGGGACTAAAAACACACATGCTTTATACACTCTAGGACTCTAGGGGGAGTATATTTAGGGGAGTCAATGATGGAGAAGGATCTGGGAGTTCTAGTAGACATGGGGTGGTGTACCTCTGGCCCTCCAACTGTGGTGAAACTGCAAATCCCACTAGGCATTGCAAGATTCTCACAGGCATGACTCCCAGAGACAGATACATCATGGGATTTGTAGTTTCACCACAGCTGGAGGGCCCCTGTGGTAGACCATAGACTCAATAATAGCATGCAATGTCAGGCTGTAGCGTCTAGCAAGCAAAATCCTTTCTAGTATTAAAAGGATATAGACTCCAAATAGAGAGACATAATAGGCCCCTGTGCAAAGGTTAAATCTCTTTAACCTTTGTACAGGGGCAAATTAGAAGATTAGTAAGACCTCATCTGGAATATGCAGTTCAGTTTGGGGCTCCAGTTCACAAAAAGGATATCATGAAATTGCAGAGAAGGGCAACTAAACTCATAAGAGGCACGGAGGAGCTCAGCTAGGAGGAAAGATCAGCTGATCTGAATTTGTTCTCTCTGGAGAATAGGCGATCAAGGGGGGACATGATCACCGTGTACAAATACATAAATGGTCCATATAGTGAGCTTGGTGCCAAATTATTCACTATAAGGTCACTGCAAAGGACAAGGGGGCACTCTGCGTCTGGAGAAAAAGCGATTTAACCTCCGCCTACGGAAAGGCTTTTTTATAGTAAGAGGTGTGTGGAATAAACTCCATCGGGAACTAGTTCTAGATAGTTCAGTTAATTGTTTAAAACAAAATGAATTGCATTTCTAAATGCACAGAATATAACTGGCTATTAACATTTATAAGTAGTAACACCAGAGAATGAAAACATGAATGCTTTAAGCTAATAGTAAGGATTTTTCTCCTGTTAGAGCAAATTGGACCATGCTTTATAAGAGTGTTTTTGCCTTCCTCTGGATCAATGGTGAATATAGGGTTCTTTATATAGGGGTTTTTTAATGTATTTTTGTATTCATTTCTGTCTATTGTTAGAGCTCAATGGACTTGTGTCTTTTTTTAACCTATGTAACTTTGTTGCTATTCATATGTATTGTACTAACAAATGACCTCAAGAGGCCCTTTCACCAAACCATTCCTTTTAACAACAATCTTCGCATATAATTACATGTGCATTTAACGTAATGTATGCATGCTATTTACCTGTAAATTCCTTTGTGTAGATATCCAAAAATCATGAGACTGCTGCTGGGTGCCGCCATCTTGGATGTGGCAGGGGGTAGGCAAACTCTGGCCCTCCAGCTATGGTGTAGCTACAAATCCCATGAGGCATTGCAAGACCCTGATAGCCACAGAAATGACTCCCAGAGGCAGTTGTGTAATAGGATTTGTAGTTTTACCACAGCTAAAGGGCTGGAGTTTGCATATCCCTGGTCTATAGCATTCCCCTTTGCTCCTTCCCCAACAGATCCATATTCCACGGTCAACTGTTAGTGGTATTATAACAAAGTGGAAGCAACTGGGAACAGCCGCAACTCAGCCACGAAGTGGTAGGCCACGTAAAATGACAGAGCGGGGTCAGCGCATGCTGAAGCGTACAGTGCGCAGAAGTCGCCAACTCTCTGCAGAGTCAATAGCTACAGACCTCCAAACTTCTTGTGGCCTTCGGACTAAGACTGGGATGCCATTAAAGTTCATGTGTGTGTAAAGGCAGGCGTCCCAATACTTTTGGCAAAATAGTAATTGTATGGCAGTGTTGTCAGAATACTCAAACAGTAACGGCAGTGGTTTTGCTGCAGTCACTGTTCAGCTGAGATTTTTTTGGACTGGCTCCTTCGACAAAAGTTGATTCAAGACTTTACTTTTTTTGAGCGAGGAGGCCACACACTGCTTGAATTTTGGGCCGGGAGGACAGTGTATGGCCAGCTTAGGCCTCATGCACATGGGTGTCTGAGGATTCCTGCCTCAAGAACCTGATGGTTCTTGCAGCAGTAATCCCACGTGTACCTTTTCAGATGTGACAGTGTGCCCATTCAGGCTAATGACATGGAGACAGCGGCCACATCTGTCTGTGACTGCATGTAATTGTACATGGAACTATTACCTGCGGATTGGGAGAGATGTTTGTCCCGGAACGCAGGGAGCTTGCTTCCTGAGAAAAGCATCTCTCTCGATCCACATACCGTCATACCATGTACGATTACAAGCAGACAGTGATGGACAGATGCGGCCGCTGTCACCTTGTCATTAACTTAAACGGACATAGTGGCCGCATCTGAATGCGCACACCTCGGATTACTGACACAAGAATCTACAGGTTTTCTGCAGGAATCCACAGACACCCGTGTGCAGGAGGCCTTAGTGTATGCAATAAGGTATCAGCAGACCACGGAGTAGGTTGGTTGCAACATTTTATGTGACTTGTTCAGGTTCAAGTGGTAGTGCAGAGATTAGCTTAGATTGATTTATTACCTAAAGCAAAGTACTACATTATGGAAACAGTCACTATGTATACAAAAGCACCTACCCAAAACATCTACAGAAATAGGGCTATTTAACTTTTCATTTACGTACCTGGCTTACGCTGCTCTGATCAGTAGTAGGTGTCCATCTTCTGGGTTCCACACAGTTCTCAGTGGTTCCTCCTGGTTAGCGCTATGTCATTACAGGAGACAGTGGTGATTTGGAGGTCAGCAGGAGGACAAGTGAGAATTGCAGGGGTCCCTGGAGATCGTCACTTCAAAACGTGTTGGTTTCCTAGCTGACTTTGAGGGTCCATTTTTACTGATCAGAGAGGTGTTCAGCAGTAGGGTGGCAGGAAAGGTGAGTATTTAGTGTTCTTTACAGGCAGCTTTGCATGGCCTGTGTCAAGCAAAGCCAAAGAAATGGGCCACAGACATTTTGGTGTTTAGTGTTCTTCTCTATGAAACAAGTTCTATGTGTTCTGTTGTCTAGTAGATGATCTGATATTGTATCATTCTTAAGAATGTAATTGAGTGTTTCTCCATTCTTTATCATTTACCCAGAGTTCAGCAGGGAACTTCTCACAGCGGCTGTGGTTGGGTGTCAGCGCCTCGTCCCTGAGCCTGTACAAGCAGGGAGAAGTGGAGCCATTCGAGAACATTCAATACAAACAGATCACATCTTTTGGGGTATCAGACAGCTCCACTTTTAAAGTGTCTGTGGGAGAGAAAGAAATGACCTTTGAAACTTCTAAGGTGAGATATGCGGATTAACCTGTCTTTTTTAAAGTGACTATTGTCAGTTCTCTTTACTAGGAGCAACAGAGATGCAAAGGGATTTTTGTAGGAATAATCAATGGAGACAAAACAGAATGGTAGCTGCTCAATCAATTTATGACTAGCAAAGGGAGGGGCATGTAAGAGGTGCAAAAAAACGGGGATCACTGTGACTTAGGTCTGAATCCCGGTCTGGACGCTATCTGCAAGGAATTTGCATGCTCTTTTTGTGCTTGTTTGGATTTCCTCTGGGTACCACACTCAAAAGATATGCTGGTGGGTTAATTGGCTTCTGTCTAAATTGGCCCTGTATGCATGTGAGATTAGCACTGTAGATTGTAAGCTCCTCAAGACCAGGGACTGATGTGAACGTGCACTATGTAAAGCACTGTGTAAATTGTCAGTGCTAAATAAATACCAATAATAAATAAATAATAAAATCTGAGTTTCCTACACTATCATGGTAATGGATTCGAGTAGAACCATGTGTGGTCCTACTCAAACCCATGGGAACGCCAAGAGAGGGTCTTACTGTATAATGGCTGAGCTGACAACAAGAGACACAAACACAAACCCATGGGAACGCCAAGAGAGGGTCTTACTGTATAATGGCTGAGCTGACAACAAGAGACACAAACACAAACCCATGGGAACGCCAAGAGAGGGTCTTACTGTATAATGGCTGAGCTGACAACAAGAGACACAAACACAAACCCATGGGAACGCCAAGAGAGGGTCTTACTGTATAATGGCTGAGCTGACAACAAGAGACACAAACACAAAATGCAATCAATGACAAAAATCAGTAACCCAGTGAAAAGCGGAGCTTGTCCTCCACTTCCTCCTACACCCCTTTAATATGCCTGTGGTGGCCTTACTGACCGATAGGGGGGTTTGTAGGTGGGAGAGGGCAAAGCCAAGCGTGACATACACAGGAAAGTGATGGCAAATTTAAATTGTTACAGTTGTCACCTGTACAGGTTGTGAGGGGAATCCTTCAAATGGAGTCACTTGTTCCGTTGACAACTGTCTAAGGCAGAGGCAGCCAACTCCAGCCCTCCAGCTGTTGTGGAACCACAAATCCCATGAGGCATTGCAAGACTGGCAATTATAGGCATGACTCCCAGAGGTATGTTGGGATTTGTACTTAAAGCAAAGCTGGAGGGCCGGAGTTGCCCACCCCTGGTCTATCAGGTGATTGCATCTCACTTTCAAAAGCTTTTGATTCACACCCTGGTGTCTCTAGGACAAGAGGTGGAGAAAACAGGACAGTCTAAAGCTAGCCATAAACTGTTTTATTTCTTCCTTCAACCTGCTTGTGGGCTGAACAAAAGAAAAATAACAGATTCCTCCATCTACGCTAAACAGCGTGGATAAAGGAATCTCCCGCTGGGCGAGTGTGCCGCTGTCAGAATACCTAAACAGTGACGGCATTGTGCACTCATGGTCTACATTGTCACTACAATATAGACATAAAGTGGCTCAAAGAGGCTGCAAGAGATCAGCAGAGCAAAGATGCAAAAAAGGTGGAACAATGTGAAAATACAATTATATGGGGGAAAAAATGTTACTTCTACTTTAATGAATGAATGACCTACGTCTACTCTTTTCTTGTCAGGTGGACGAGATTGCTCAGCTGATTAATACATACCTCACCTGTATCAGTACTGGGCCTCACATGACAGGAGAAGGCGACAGCAATGTATCTGAAGAGATAAGCGAGGTGGTGTGATCTGAACTACCTGGTACCTTTCATATCTGACAGCTGCCAATGCCTGTGCACGTCCTTGTATCGGCAAATGAGAGGAGACCTAACGCTAGCGGTCGACTGCTTGGTTTGCCCTCATGAGTAAACATGGACTTACAGTTTTGAAAGCAGATAAGACTGTGTCATATGCAGACATCAACATGTGAATACTGGGCTTTCCATCAAACCAAAAAACGATTTCCCTCCGTAGCACCCCTCAGGTCCTGCCATGTTGTTTTCTTATATAATTCAACCATTTACACAGCCAGAAATATATATATAGCATATTTATATACCACCAGAAAAGGACTTCAGGATGGAAGGGTGTCTAGATCAGGGTGACTTCAATGTAATTATATACATGACACTTACCTCCATGTCCCCAGTGCCAGTGTACATTTTGGGAGCTGGCACACCTAAGCTGCCATGCTGCTGCCATGCTGCTTGGCAGGTTGTCAGTTGTCTGTAAAATCCCCATAGACGTCTATGGGGCCAACAACTAATTTTAGCAGACTGCAGAACACTGTGCGGAGAGTATAAATGTACTCAGCTTCCAAACTTTACACCTGCAGAGGAGGCACAGATGGGAGTGTAATACACTTAAAGTGATATTAAATGTTTTTCAGTTATTTCAAATGCTGATTAAATCCCTTACAATTGATGCTGCTTTTTGAGGTTTCAAAGTTCTAGTTTCCTGCAGAATCAGCTGAGCACTGATCCTGACTTCCTGTTTTAGGGTGACTCCTTTCCCTTGCAGGGTCCTATAGAGTTGGAGCCTGTTGTTTGAAAACTCAATATGGGCAACTCAACCAAAACTAAAGCAGAAAGAATCTGATCTGGTGCAGTTACTCTAGTAACAAATCAGCTTCTCTCTCCAGTTTGTTCGGTTAAGCTTTAAAAATTAAAGATAGAAGCTGATTGGTTGTCATGGACAACTGCTCCAGATTCTGTCTGGTCCAGTTTTGATAAATTCCCCTCAATGACTGTAAGAGTTTGGGCAAAAATGTACAGAAATAGTTTGCTGGGGAATGTTTTTGATCTGTATATTGATCTCATTATTGAAAACAGGTTTGAGAGCTTAATACTTCTTTAATGATCTATATGTAAGTGTATTTACATAAGACTAAAACAGCAGCTTTCACCCAATATTCACACATTTTTCTATGCAGATGAAGTGTGAATCTTGGGTGATAGTTGTTTGAAGCTTGTATAAAAACAGTTATAAATAGAGCGCTTAGTTCAGTTTAGCATCTCACCCCGATCTTGAGTCCTTTCATCCAGGAGTTCATGTTTGAACAGGATCTCTGTCACTGGCAGAAAAGATGAATGTTTCCAGGGAGGTAAAGCAGCATATCCGTTTCATGATTTTATAAATAATGTTTGTCCAGCATTGTGTTTAAAGAGAAGTAATGTTATTTTTTTTAAGAACATGCTTTATATAAGGGAAAAACAAAGTTTATGTTTCAAAAGCACTTTAAGTTATCTATTTTGTTTTTACGTTTGCGCTTATCTGCATATTATTATGTTATGGGGCAAAAGGCAACATACACTTATTGGAAGCGGTTGGGTGTAAAACACACCGGGGCGAGGATACAAGCCATCTCTTCTAGCCATTGAAGTTGATCTACTAAAGGAGTATAACAAAGGGAATTTTCACTTAGCTAAGCGAATGAGGAGAAACTGTGCTGACTTTCATCATGCAATCATGTAAAAGCAAAAATCCAGGTTTTTTAAAAATTTTCCTTGCACATGATTGGGTGAATTGTCCCTTTACTTCATGTCATGCACAAATATAAGTGAAAATTCACTTTGCAATGAGAATGTGTGTTACTGTAGTAAACCAACTCCGTTATGTTTAAATGTTTTGCCATTTTGTCGGTTTTAGGGTTTAATGTTCAATTAACCAATCACTTTCGGTGGACTAGCATTTCAAGGACCAGTCACCCTAAAATAGAATTCACCTTTATGCAAAAAAGGTACTTATACCAGTCACAGTTCTATATGTAAAGTTTAGGAAACGTTCAAAACTCAAGATATTCGGCATTATATACATTTTTGTTATGAAGCTTACTGCAACCTGTTATTCTATGTGATTCCTGCTGAACTGGCTGAAATTAAAGCTGTGGATAGGCCTGTCAACACCATCGACCACATCCTCGATTAAAGTCATTTTAAAAATCGACAGAGCCGGGTGAGAAATTGTCAGCCAAACAGTGATTGTGTCCAATGAATGCAGTCACTGTTCGAGTATTTGGACAGCTGCCAGGGCTGCGGCTGTCTGAATACAATAGTAGGCAGTGGAGATTCCCCCATGCATACTGCCTTCATCCATGGATGAAGGCATTGATTGATTGACGTGCTGAACCAGAGAACTCTAACAGTGTATGCCTTGCTTAAAGTGTATATTAACTTTTGCAGTCAAACATAAGAAATATATATATATATACATATAGAATAGGTTTTTTTTTAAAGTTTGATTTATATATATATATATATTTTATGAGTTCTCATTTACATAGCATACCTAAAAAACAAATAATTTTTTTTTATCTTATCCTTTCACGTTTTTCTGAAGCAGGCCTTTGGGTAGGCTGCAGGCTATCCTGACCTATTTCATAGAGGGCTAACTAAGGGAAAGTACAGTAAATAATATTCATAATAAAGTCAAAATGTTTTCAAATGCTGATGAAATCACTTACAATAGGTGCTACTTCTTGATGTTTAAAAGTTTTAGTCTCCTGTAGAATCAACTTGTACCCTGAGCACTGGCCCTGATATCCTGTTTTACGGTCTTCGCGGGTTCCTTTGGAGCCACCCTTGTGTGTGCTAGTAAGCTGTGTGTGTCTCCACAAACACACACAGGTACAGCAAGGCAAGAGGCAAGACACTCCCTGCTTGCTGCTCCCCCCCCCCCCCCCCCTCCCCCCAGCAAATATGGAGGAACACATTTTCTATGACAAGGAAGGCATGCCCCGTTACCTAAAAACCTGGGCAGCATGTCATTTGTTCAAAGACATGGATACTTACGCTGCTCTTACTCAGTGACGACCTGCTTCTTTCCACTTTCTGTTCCATATCTGCTTGCTGCCCCCCCCCCCCCCCCTCCTTCCTCCCTTCTCCTTTCTCTAAGCTAGTAGATTGACAGCTGCTGGAGACTGTGCTATCCTTTTTGATCTTGTACTGGACAGGAAGCTTAGGGAAGCCAACCTGAGAGAGTTGGAGCTGTTTGGAAACATTACTAAAAGAAAAAAAAAGTAAAGAAATACTTTGCTGGATAATGTATATTTCTTTGTTATGAATTTATTTTGGAAAAAACATTTGAGAGCCTAATACTACTTTAACATACAATGTACCACCAATATCTTTACCCCTAATATGATCTTCCGTCACAGTACAGGCTGGGTTAATTATGGTAAATATTTACTCCCCAGCCCCTCCTTAACATTACATAGAAGGTGACAGCTAGGTAAAATTATTAAGCAAGTATAAAAAAAACAAAAGGTAAGCAGCAATTTTTAAATATATTTTAAAATTCTACTATGTGAATGAGAACATGTAACAAATATAAAGTAGGCCTTATCCCAATTTAACTGCAAAAGTGGAAATACACTTTAAAGGAGTTTCACCAGAGTTTTGTAAAAGTGTTGCTGTGCAGGAAACAGCTGTGTGTATCACAATCTCTCCTCCCAGGACTGGAATTCTCTGTCTGGTTATCTTCAGGTTTGATGAGCTGCTAAAACATTTACACATATACCTTTATGTTAGGTTTATGAGCTTTGAATAGGATTATGCTGCTGCCATCTTTATATACTGTTCCTGGACTGCCACATATTTTGAGTAGAAGAACCAGGGTTTAATATAGGTGGGAGTTGATCGAGTGGATGTCATCATTCTAGAGTATTACATATCTTTGCAGTTGGGACACCATCTTTCCCCGTCTCAATCACTATACATTCAGGAATTAAAAGATAACTAAACCCAAAAATGTCATCTATCACAGCCACACAGTCCTTAGATGTGGGGGCTGCATTCATTTTTATCAACTATGAAAAATCCCTGTTGATCCTAAATAAATAGCCATAAATGCAGTGTCCTTGTCACTTCCTGTGATCTGGACTTAATACACAAACAATGTTATCTTTCTTGGATTGAAGATTAACAAAGGCAGACATGTTTGAAGTCCGGCCTTGTGTGACAACAGTGGCTCCCCCCCATAGATAATGTAGAAGAGTAAGCGAAGTAACTCAAGGACAAGAAGGGTTATTTGTAGAATTGCCAGGTGAAAACAAATGTAAATAGGCCTGAGAAAAAGAAAACGAATGCAGCCACCCCATCTAAGGACTGCAATACAGGTGGTCATCGGTTTACAACGGTTCAATTTTCACCAATTAAAAATGGCACCCTTTTCTGGGAGTGTTGTAAATTGAAACCAAATATATAATGTATGTCAATGGGAAGTGAGGGAGTTAGGTTCCAGACCTCTCTCAAAACAAGGAACGGTTCCATAAGGAAACTGGTGTATACCGAAACCCAGTAAATAATGTAAGTCAGTGCAAAGTGAGGAAGTTAGGTTCCAAGCCTCTCTCATTGACATAAGTAACATAGTGCAGGTACATTTTATTTAAAGCTCCTTGTGTGAGCTCCTGCAGCAGCTTTAAATATAATGTACTTGTATTTTATCACTTATGTAAATTTTGAGAAAGGTCTGAAACATAACTCCCTCACTTCCCGTTGACTTACATTATATACTGGGTTTCAATTTACACCGGTTTCTATTTACAACCATTCCCTCAGGAACCTAACGCCAGTCTAAATTGAGGGCTAGCTGTATATTACATTTTTGTTTTTGGGCTTAGATACGCCTTAACATAAACCATTGCTGCCTTTTTAGACTGAACAGAAAATTATTTGTTTTTAAAAAGCCTCTACATTTAAAGTGAGCATGTGCTTTGACCATGTTGGCTAAAGGAACAGATTCTCTTTAACGGAGGCCCCATCAGCAACTTACACTTTATTTCCTGCGCTCTATTCAGCCACCTAAAGGAAATAGCAT
>NW_017307360.1:476320-477636 GCF_000935625.1 Nanorana parkeri
TACCCAGAAGTACTGATTATTTTTCTTTGCTCCTGATGGCCGAACTGAACAGCAGAGGAGCAAAGAAAAGGTAAGTCTAGACTGCTGGTGGGGTCACCAATAATGTGAAGCTGTAGCCCTCTCTGCATTGGCAAAAGCAAAGGTGGACTTGATGCTTCTGGTTGTCACCACATTACTTACATAAGATATTTCGCTAGGCTCAATGGGTGATTATTCAGTGCAAAAGTTTATATGCCTTTGTTCTTTAAAAAAACATGTCAAGCTTGTTCAAAGTCACTGTTTTTAGTTTTGTTTGTAATAGGGTGGCCCTCCTTAGAGCAATGTGAGTCGGACACTTTGGAGTTAGTGTCTAGCTGTTAAAAAAAAACAATACAACTGAAAGATTTTAATAGTGGTTTACCTAGTGGTCCTGCCATATATAGCTACATGGGGACATCTTATGACAGAACAGCCGGGCTTGGTGCAAATCCAGTTCACCCAAGTCCACTGAAAACTCTGACCATCACCCCCTCTTTCTGACCCAATGAGTGTTGGCAGTTGTGGAGCGGTCATTCCCTGTCCCTTTGTGATGTATAGCTGCGGGGCAGGGAATGCACCTCCCCACAACTGATTGGCAAAGGATGGCATTTTGAGCAGGCTTGGGCGAACTCAGTCAACCTGCCCAGCATCTTCTCTAGATAGAAGTATGGCTCAGTATGAATATAATCAAGATGCTGCATGCAGTGTCTTCTTCCACCTGCAATCCAATCCACCAACACTCTTGACTGATAGCTTGTTGCTAGATGTAGCAAATAGATTTAATAAAGCAACAGTATAACATGAAACAGACAGTGCACAAAACTGCCACCTGACATCTCCACTGAAGCAGAACCTTTTTTTAATGCAATCTCTGCTACATATTTTGAAAACGTGCATGCAGACTTGCGAATACATATCTCTTTTTGAAATTTGCTGTGCAGGAGGACTCCATAATCTCTATCACCTCAGGGTTGAGCTTCACTGGCAGAAAGTACCCAGAGGGCATAGACTCTTTTCAATCTCTTCCTGAGAGTGTCAGAGCTTTCTCACATGTTAATTCCATTTTAAAATGGATGTTAACCCCAGAGGCCAGTAGGGTCTCCGATCATGTAATCACTCTGATTGGCTGTGACAGTGATCATGTGAACAAAAGCCTGTCCCATCGGCTCCCAATTGCAAAAAGTGACCAGGAGGTGTCAATAAGTGAGCGCACTCTCAGCAAAAAAAACAGCTCCACTAGCTGTGCACCCCTAATTGCCAGCTTTGCTTTAAAACCCACCACTGTGCTGCTATATATA
>NW_017307360.1:477836-479973 GCF_000935625.1 Nanorana parkeri
ATATATTAAGAAGGGGGCGTGTACTTTGCAGGCTGTTTTTGGCTCCTCTCACAACTTGGGAACTTACATCAGTGTATTGTACTCCTGACAGCCTGAAAAGGGGTATATTTTCACCCTAAACGTTCACTGAATCTCCCCCTCTGCTTTTTCTGTGCCTGCTGGCATTTCTGTTCACACATATCATGTAATCCATCTGTTAATCTGACTGCAAATCACCCCCTATAATAACATCTTTATGAAGTGGCACTGCAAAGAAAAAAAAAACACTGAATAAATACCAGAAGAGCTGGCTTGACAGTTGCTGGAGATTACTTTGTGTAAGTGAAAAATTACATCACTTTCCTCTGACATAAGCACTTCCTTCACCAGCTCATAGGAGAATTAACAGAAGAGGTTTCTGCAAGATAGTAGGCTTTCGATAGAGCCACAGGGAATAAAGTTTTGCCGGAATGCATTCACAATGTTCCCTAGCTATTTTAAAGAGATTGCATGGAAAAAATGAAAAGTTTATTTTTGCTTTGAAAGCTGTCAGTGAAGCATGCAGCTGTCTGTTGTGTTTGTGGAAAGTTCTATCTGAGGGCCATTGTTATATACAAACATGGACAGATTTGTTGGTACCTTTACAGCTCATTAAATGCTTCCTTGCTCCTGAAAAGTGATTAAATTAAAGGCAATTGTCTTATGTATATCTGCATGCATGCTAAATGCACGGCTGCTGGTGAGTGCTGACAGGTACAGTGCTGATGCACCAATCCTGGCACATTGCACTGTTTACTTCTTTTTTGTTAGAACTTTATTGAATTGTCATGAGTGGCATTTCAATAAGTTCTACCCTCACAGTGTGGTGCACTGCAGTTGTATCGCATAGCACCACGCTGTGCTAGAACAAGTACGGCATGCTGTATTGTTTTTCAGCACACACCACCGTAACACTTGAAACATGTGCAATCAGTCATGCCTATTTAAATAGAAAAAAGTAGTCACCGGGCTGTTTGATATAATTGTGTGCACTACACTGAGCATGGACCAGACGAAAAAAAAGGAGAGAGTTGTCTAAGGAGATCAGAAAGGAAAGTAGAGACCGGCATATCAAAGGTAAAGACAAGCAGCTTGATGTTCCTGTGACCATAGTTGCAAGTATTAAGAATTCTAAGATCCATGGGAGTGTAGCGAACCTCTGTGGACATAGCTACAAGAGGAAAATCGACCCCGGATTAAATAGAGGGAATGGTAGGCAAAGAGCCAAGGAAAACTTGCAAATAGATACAAGCTGAACTGAAAGGTCAAGGTGCATCAGTGTTTCATCACCATCTGTTTCTTTTGAGTGACAGTGGGCTCAAAGGAAGAAGACCCAGGAAGACTCCACTGCATAAAAAAGTCAGACTGGAATTTGCTAAATGCATTTTGACAAGCCACAATGCCTCTTGGACAATGTCGTGTGGACAGATGAGACAAAGCAAGCTTATTGACAAGTCACATAAGCTCTATGTTCACCACTGAAAAAAATAAAGCCGGCATGGGGTGCTTTGAATCTGTGCAGAACACAATAAAATCCTAAAATTCTGGAGGAACCCGTACTGCCCAGTATTAGAAAGCTGTGTCTCAGTCAGAGGTCATGGGTCCTTTAATAGGATAATGACCCAAAACACACAGCTACAAAGACCCAAGAATGGCTAAGAACAAAACAAAACACAGTTGAAAAGTTAGGTTGCAAAAAAGAAACATGTCCTTCAAGTTCAACCTATACAGAAAAAAATAGAAAAACCTCCATAAGCAGAACCCTATACCCAAAGTTTTCCACAGTTGATCCAGAGTAAGACAACAAGAAAAGCAAAAGAAGAGCAAAACCCTCAGAGGAAAAGATTCCTTCCTGATCCCATAAGGCAATCGGATATTCCCTGGATCAACAGTCTCTGGTGTTTTTGTACTAGAAAACAAATTCAGCATAGCTAATCTTTCCTCATAGCTGAGCTCCTCCATGCCTCTTTATGAGTTTGGTCGCCCTTCTCTGCACTCTCTCCAGTTCCGCAACATCCTTTTTGTGAACTGGTGCCCAAAACTGAACTGCATATTCTAGATGAGGTTTTACTAATTCTCTCTCTCTCTCTCTCTCTCTCTCTCTCTCTCTCTCTCTCTC
>NW_017307360.1:480281-491516 GCF_000935625.1 Nanorana parkeri
CTCTCTCTCTCTCTCTCTCTCTCTCTCTTTTATTGCAAGAGAGTATTTTACTTGCTTTAGGAACTACAGCTTGACATTGCATGTTATTATTGAGTCTATGGTCCCCAGAACACCCAGATACTTCTCCATCATTGACTCCCTCAATTGCACTCCCCCTAGAGTGTATAAAACATTTGTGTTTTTAGTCCCCAAGTGCATAACTTGCTGTCGTCTGCAAACACAGAATTTGTCATTTAAATTCCAAAATCTATATACAGTACCTACAATTGGAGCAGCACACATGGCGAAGGGGGTTCTTTACAGTGAGAGCGGGTAGGGTCTGGAACTCACTGCCGCAGGCAGTGATTTCAGCAAAAAATGTGGAATTGTTCAAGAAACTTTTGGACGATTTCTTAAGGGACCGTAATATACAGGGGTACAGGTACTCCTAGAATGAGATCCTAAAAGGTTGGACTTGATGGACTAATGTCTTTATTCAACCTCAAATACTATGTAACTATGTAGTTTATAAATAGGGTAAACAGTAAGGGGCCCAACACTGATCCTTGGTGGACTCCACTAACAACCTTAGACCATTCAAAGTATGAATCAATAATCACATTAGACTATTCTGAAGTGGCCTTCTATGAGCCCTAACCTGAATCCTATTGAACCTCTATAGAAAGAGCTGAAACATGCAGTCTGGAGAATGCACTCTTCAAACCTGGGACAGCTGGAGCAGTTTCCTCAAGAAGAGTGGGTCAAACTACCTTTTGATCGCAGCAGAATTCTGCAGTAATCACTTGCTTGCAGTGATTGCCTTCAAAGGTTGTGCAACAATAAATTAGGTTAAGGGTCCCATCATTTTTGTCCATGCCATAAACATTGATGGATGCCAACTAGTTATGTCAATATCAAGTTATTATAGGGAACATTGTGGTGTCTTCTTTTTTCGTGGAAGTATACCAACAAATTTGACCATGTCTGTATCAAAGGACTGTATGCTAATAGTGGCCTGTGCTGTTTGGCATTTCACCCATCACCATTATTATGGTAGAATCTCACCCTTTGTCTATGTTGCAGTAAGAAAAGTGACACAGGTTATAAGAAGTTAGTATTCTCCATCGTATGAGGTGCTCACAAGTCTTTATACAATATTATATATTCTCACAGTCATAAATAGATGAAAAGTATAGAAAAGTGCCTGGAGAATCTATATATTATCTGAATCAGGGATCTCAAGAGTTGTCTATGATGTAATGCACTACATGGGCTAGACAGTCCTTCAACTATTTATGTCGTGCTATTGTGCAATGGTAGCCCTTTAGAATACAACATAATTCTAAGATTTACTTACATATGGTTTACAACATACGAAAGACATCTTTGTGGCTGAAACTATTTGGATATTAAAAAAAAAAAATAGACCCAACTCAAAAAATAAAAATAAAAAATAAAATATATATGCACATGGGACTTGTGTGACTGCATAAGCATGTGCCATCACCCCTAAGTCTGAAACCAGCCTTTAATAGTCTTTTAATTGAGAGCAATTCAATATGGATTTCTGCTTGATTGCTCTGTTATTAAACAAACTTGCTCTTATCTGTCATTAAATATAAGCTGACCTGAGTCCCAACATCAGTATTAAACATATTAACTGGCCCAGGTAAATAAAGTAAAATTGCAGGCGGAATTATGAAATTAGAAACAGTATTATGTTTTGTAAAGCTGATCATAAGCAGTTCTCGATAATCTGAATTATTTTATAAAGAAGGTTTTCTCCTACTTACAGCTCATTTTTGCCATATATTATCTATACTACAGTATGTCATTACTGTGAGACATGTTCAAGTTGCATGTAATGCAGTTCAGTACAATGTACCACCAATATTCCAGACTAGAAAAGCAGTGTTGTGTTCCTGCTTTGTGATATTTTAAGAGAAGAAAGGAAATGTGGAAGAGATTGTGCTTTTAACTAAGGCCCACAGCCCCTAACCAACCAATTCACTGTAGGCAGTAATTCCTCATATTCTAAGATTAGGGAATCAATATTATGAATAACGAGGCTGTGATATAACTTCCTAAACAACGCTGATCCTGTATGGAAGGAAAGTAAGAATTGGTTAGAAATGTATATTTACACTGAAGGCAAGCTACTTCCCATCACTTAGGGCCCATTTACACTAATTTCCTTGGCCTGCGTTGCTCAACAGCGTTGAAACAAGATAATTCAAGTGCCTTTAGCGCTCTTCAACACATGCTAAACGCAATGCAAACAATGAATCCAGCCTTGCAGTAAATGACATTGTGATGCATGACACTTGACATCTGTCTCTGATTTCTAGTGAATTTCCTAATGTTTTCTCATCACATATACAATATGGCTGCATGCAATGCTGCTAATCCCCCACTATAAAAATGCCTCAGACATATCAGTATCATAATTGTTAGAACTGTGTCTTCACATTTGTGTTTCCTGACCTCCGGTATCAATATGTGGGTTTCTGTTAAAGCCAACCAGGCCAAAACTCCAAACCTTTTTTTATAGAGAGGGGGAAGATCCTCACTGGGGACAGTTGTCTCCTAATGACAGAGGGTCAGATGTACAGAAAATGATGGGAAATCTTTCCAATGGAGACAGAGACCATAACAAAATCCCTTGTTTTAGTATGAGGTGTTTATTACTGGCCTTTCCTTCCTGTTTTGGTGACTTATTCCCATTATTTTTCTTCCTGGTGTCACAAGGGTGAAAGGTGAAGGGAATCTCCAAGTCCCAAAAAACAATAATAACCGGCCAGAAGTTTTCTCCACTGTCTTCAAATCTAAAAATAAACTGACTTGTTTTGTGCTTTAAAGCAATCCTGTCTGCTCTTAAAAAATCCACAATGGCAGGTGTTTGCCTGTAGTAAACACACCTCTCCAGTAGCCCATGTCTCGTATGTTTTCTCTCCATTCTGCCGCTGCGTGCTGTGGTTCCTTCCTCTGACCTATACATCACTGCAGAGTCCTGTTGTGACGTAAGGTTTAGAGGATGAGGATGAGGCCACAGTGCACACTGGGGGACACAGGGATCCGAAACTCCCAGAAGTGAATGCTGAAGAGTCTTATGGAGGTTGCATTGCTGAAACAGAGAGAAGGTAGGAGACATGGGCCACCATAGAGATGAGTATACTTCTATTACAGGGACCTGCCATTGGAACCTGACAAAGTTGTTTGAATGCTAGGTGTAGTATTTGGCTTGGATATCTACAATGTATTAAGTTTGATACACGTTTTTAGTTACTTTTTTGTTTTCATGTCTATGAAGCTGCGGGCAGCTCCCCCACAATGGAGTAATTGTTTAGCATTATTATGTGAAATACAAGGAAGAGGTTACTACTAGAGCATATCACAAGGTCTCAGAGAGATTGGTCATCCTTGGTTTTCCCAAGCTGGCAAATCCAATATAGTCTACTTGGAGTTGTTTAGGAAAGGCTCCACAGTAATAAAATAAAGGCAGGTAACTGAAAAGCTCTCATGTTTTGCATTTCGTTGATGCACATCATTAAAAACAGCAGCCGCAAGCTTCAACTGACAAAAAATGACAACGCAAACTCTTTGGGACCAGTCACAACAGAATCAATTTTGACTTTGAAGGAAATAAAACTATTACTCAGCAGCTCTTAACAGTTTTCGTTTTATGTATGAGACAAACAATTGATTTGTGCAGTAAATACAATCTTTAACATGTAAGCAATATGGTTATGGCTGACACCTGCTTGTATGCTGCTTGTGTAGAATCTGTAAGCCTGGTGCCCCCTTTGTAAGAATCAGTTGTCCACCCCTGGCTGGCAGGGGCCGGTGTTCCATATGTCTGAGTGTTAAATCTTCTTGTCTGGGTTTCCTCTTTGCACTATTTTATATCTGCCTGGATGTGCAAATGCCAAAAATCTTGACCTGATAAGATGTGCCATTTTCCAGATATGTTCATTAAAAATGATCCTTTGTTTAATAAAAAAAAAAAAATTGTTTACTGGGGGATTATTTCAGACTTGTTCATTTGTGCAGTAATCAACAACAGCCAATAATTTATGAGACCGATTTACAGTGTCACATACAGTAAACGTTAGACAGAGCATATAGAAGGAAAATGCATTAGTAGAGGTTTACTGTCATTCAAAGTCCCATGTCAAAATGATCCAGGGATATAGGCTGCAGAAAATATAAATAAATGTAAATCTTGACTTTTCTTAAAGTGACCAAGTTTATACAAAAGGGGCATAGCTCTAAGTGCAAAACCATTGCAACTAAACAGAATCCATATTGTTTCAGTAAAGGGAATTCTGATTAGGTAGTTGTATTGTAAACAATTGCACTACTTGTTGAATAAAGCCCACTGATGGCTTACGTTTTGTGCTGAAGGGCCAATGCATTGTGCTTTCAGGTACATTCATTTTGCGTTCAGTTTGAGACCCTTCTGAGTTCCTTCACAGGTGCTCCTTACCTCCACTTGGCCTGCTGAACTGCATATGAGCTGTTTCATAGTTGCATCAAGCTGCTTTTGCATTCCCATTGACTTGTATGGAGAGAAAAGCAGTTATGACAAATAAAATCTTATATACTTAAACCCTTAGAGCCAATCATTTTGAAAGCATGTTGACATATAGAATGTCTTGTGGTGTGCTGCATCAGAATTACGCCCCTTTTTACATGGGCTGTCCAATTGGATGCCCAATGCTAATCTATGGGCAGCTGGGCCTAAATGGACGGGTGTCCATTTACACTTGGTTACTCCTGACACCAGCCAGGTCCGGAGAAACAAATGGAACAGTGTTCCGTTTCGCCAGACCTAATCATGCCAGATCCATTTACATCCGACTCCTCATAGACCAACATGGGGTCCAGAAGTTTTAATGCTTTCCTCTATCGCAAGATGGAAGAAGAAAAAATGCAAGTTGGGTACCTGGCAACTTCTTTTCCAGGAATCATCCAGGGCAGCATCAGAGAGATAGGATCCACCCACCTAAAACAGGAAACACATCATCCACACTTAAAATAAAAGGGGCGGTGGCAGAAGGACCACCAGATAGTGACAATAACAACCATGTTGAACACACCCTTCAACAAACTGAAAAATTCCTGGAAAAGAAGTTACCAGGTACCTAACTTGCATTTTCCCAAGTGCTGTTATAGCCTGATAAAGCGGGAAGTCATGAGAAATTAAACCTGTGAACACAGGGGAACACAAAAAAGGAGCTTAACTCCAAAAGGGATGAGTGTTGCCATAAATATATGCTGCAAAGAATGCACAAGACATCACTGACCCTAACCTCCTAGTAATGTACAGGGCAGTACAAGAGGTCTCTCACTGTGTTGCAGTTCCTAGTGCACAAGTACCACACATAACTCTGTAAGATCAGAAGACCCGCAAAGAAACGTGCAAGGAAGACAGCACTGGACTTCATGGGCTAAGTATGTGGGTTTTTTTTTTATTCAACAGCTACAGTACAGTTTTCACCGATAGTTGGGTGAAGTGCCTCCTTTAAGTGGACCTTTCAGTCACATTAGAAGTCAGCATGAATATATTTCTTAGGATGTGTATGGCCAGAGAAGGAAGACTGGGACCTGCTGCGGATCCAGAGGCCTACGGAAATCAGGAGTGGGGGTCAGTTTTCATATCGCAACGATTGCCCATTTGTTACCCGGGCATTATAACAATTGCAGTTTGTGGGGTGTGTGTCAGGATTGCTATTTGTTTGCCTCCTTATTGTTGAGTCAGCACAGGACCATATTACTATAATGAAATCCCTTGCAGGCTTGTCAATCACAAGCACCTCTATTCCTACAGGCTGGAAAATTAAAAGAAAAATTGGTGCCTATGGGCGAAATATTTGTAACACACTTTTTTTTTGCAATACATTTTTTTTAATTTTGCAGACAAACAGAAAACAAAAATACAAAGGTACAGAAATGCACTTAGTACATCATGTAGTTAGACATATCATATACATGACGCAATTGCTTTCCATGGTTTGTGCATTGATTTTAAATGCCAGTAGGTACTTGTTAGCGTAATTAAACATTGCAAGTATCAAACAAATGTAGACACTTGGAATACAATAAAATAATATCAAACAGGGAACACATTTTCTAATATAAAGTAATAGCCTGGCCACATTTAGTGCAAGAACTTCACTGAGGAGACATGGGCATTGTAAAACTGCTATTCCGGCAGGTCATAGAGATGTCAGCCAGGAACATGTTTAGTATTTCCTCTGCTCTGAAGTAAGACTGCGTCACATAATTACTATACACACCTAAAGTACTGTGGCAACTTGGCTCGTCTTTCTGCTTTTCTGACCCCCAGGCAAAAACCCGCCATTACTTCCCTGCCTGTTAATAAATGTAATGCTATTCTGAACTATGAATGCTGTCATGGGACATTTCACATTAGCTACAATGTTAAATATAACAAGTTCCATAATGTTCCCAATCTGTGCCTTGCACATTGATTTCTTTAATCTTGCTTTGCAGGACTACTTAGCTCAGCCACAAGCAGCATAATCATTGTGCGTGGCCCCACACAAGCATAGCATCCTTTCACACAGCTGGGGGAAAGTGCTAGGCCTTCTTCACATAGGCCTCAGATTGGGAACTCTAACCTAAAGAGTAATGTGTACACAGGGTTGCCACCTGTCCATGATTCACCCGGACAGTCCAGGTTTTGAATGCTGTGTCTGGGTTTCATGGCAGCAGAAACCCGGACACAAGATGTCAGGCAGACAGGGGCAACCAAAATTAAGATAGTGGCAACTGGCCCCCCACTGAAAATAGTCTCAACTGTGATATTTACATATGACTGGGTGGCGCCTACTTACATATGAATAAGCCACGACTCATTCTCTCCAAAAAATGTCCGTGTGTCGCTAGAGTGTTTGGGTTTCGCATGAAGAAAAGGTGGTAACCCTATGTGTACAGCAAATGTCAAACATCCTTCTTGAAGCCCTTAAAGCTCCCTTTAGCTTCAGTCTCAGTGCTGAACAGAGATCTAGCTGCCACTTTAAAAAATGCTTTGTCACCAGGTATTCATCACGCTTAAAGCAATGCTGAAGCTTGCTGTATAATCTGCTAACAGCTTGATTTGATCAAAGCCCAACTCCAGGTTATCTGTTTTTAAATGTCTCCCGAAAAAATGCTGCTCTGACTGCAAGCCTTACCTTCAATTCAGAGCTATCCCTGCAGTACCTCTTCTTTGTACTAGATGTCCTCAGTCTTCTGGGTTGAATGAAGTAAAGACTGAGTGCAGGGCGTCATGGCCCCACCCCCTGAGCATGGCGTCCTACACTCACAGTCTATTGATGCAGAGAGCGGTGTTGATTACATCACATCAGCGCTGCTCTCTGCATTATCCATCATCAGGAGAAGATTGAAGAAGAATAGGGTCTAGCGTTCCTGGCCAGAAGACATCAGAAAATGGTTGAAAAAATACCACTGGGGTTGGAGAAGGGGAGCCAGAAGTAGGACTTAAGGGCTCATTCACACCATATGCGGTGATTGGCGTTTTTCCACATCTGATCAATGCTAGTCACTGCAAGGGCACAAAGAAAGCAATCATTTTTTTATGTGACCTGTTCACACCACAACGGGTGTCAGCACTTTTGTCTACATGTCTACATTTTTCCGCATGCCCTGGAGCTCACTTGAAGTCTCTGTCCATCTCTGCACCGTAGTGCATAGAAGAGAATGAAATGTCACCTTGTGACATTTAAATAATGTAAAAAAAAAGGAAAAAGGTAAACAATGCCCCCTCTGCCCGCACAGAACAAACACCAACCTGCAGGCTGGTTTAGGCATGTGAGCCTGTGTGAAGGACTGCTAACACTCCTGTATTCAACACTGACAGAATGGATCTGACAGGTGCCCTAAAAAAAAAGAAAGCTTTGTAAATGTTTGTTGCACATATCACTCTTTAGAATTGCATTTACAAGCTGAAGCCTGTGTGGGCCCCAGAGCAGCCAGTCAGAATCTTCTTTTATTTTACGGCTCTGTCCTGAAACAATGTAGACTGTAGGCCAGGGGTGGGTAAACTCCAGCCCCCCAGCTGTCGTAAAACTACAACTACTATCATGCATCTGTCTCTGGGAGCTATGTCTGTGGCTGTGAGAATCTTGCAATGCCTTATGGGGCTGGTAGTTCCACAACAGCTGGAGGGCTGGAGTTTACCCACCACTGCTGTAGACTGATTATCAATAAGTAAGTAATTACTTGTCTCCCTTTTCATTTTATTCCCTACAGCTTTCTGTCACATTACTAGTGACTCTCCAGAGTAGCCTATTCCTGTCTGACATAACCCTAAAGCCAAACACTTGTTGTGCAGGTCCTGCCTAGTTTTACAAAATAAAAATATTAATTTGCTTTCATGCATCGACTTATTTCTTGAGGTTGTACTGAGCTGCACTCTGTTTGGCAGTTTAGAGCAGGGGTGGGAAAAATCCAGCCATCCAGCTGTGGTGAAACTACAAATCCCATGATGCATCTGTCTCTGGGAGTCATGCCTGTGGCTGTGAGAATCTTGTAATGCCTTATGGGGCTTGTAGTGCTGGAGGGCCAGAGTTTGCCCACCCCTGAATTAGGGTGATCTCATTGTCTCTATACATGCACATGACATCCAGTGAAATGATAGGACACATCAGGACGAGGTGGAAAGATATTTAATTGCATGTAACAGAGGTAATAAAGAAGGCACATGAAATGTGTTACAGATGGAGCGTTATAAATGGCATTGTGACATTTAAATATAAAAGATGCAGAGCTTACTTTGGAGCCCTCTACGTCTGCATGGCTGTGACCTTGACAAGGTTATTGAACTGTCCAGTAAAAGCTGATGAATAATATTCCACATACAATCATGTAAAGAGACGCTTAATCCATATGGTTCTATACATGCACCCTATGCGCCCTCCGATTGCCAAACAGGCTTCCTGGAACTTATTTCTGGAACAAAAGCTGGAGAACAAATAACTTTGTGTTGATGTCCAGGCCGTCTGCCAGCAGTTCTCTTCCAAGAATCCAGCAGTGGGAGGAATATGAGTTCGATGAGTCAGGCCGGGCCTGTAACCTGCTGGGAGAGTGGAAACATGGATGGATGGTACAGAGGAAGGACAGAGAACAGCGATAGCCCGTCATAGACCTGCTAGATAATAAATACTTCATTAAATTAACAAAGTCAATGCAAATTCAAAAACATTTTGAATAGTTAGTACACCTTTCAGCACATTTCCCAAAAAAATCCTTTCCATCATTCCCAGGACATTGCAAAGCACAGTTCAGATGTTATAAAAGCTGAACGTTTCCATTGCATAGCTTTAGGTGTTGCATAGCCTGTCTGCAAAAACCTCTATGTCAGGTGTAGGCAACTACGGCACTCCAGCTGTGGTGAAACTACATATTCCATCATGCTTCTGCCTCTGGGAGTCATACCTGCGGCTGTCAGAGACTTGCAATGCCTCATGGAACTTGTAGTTGTACAACAGCTGGAGTGCCAAAGTTGCCTACCCCAATCTA
This sequence comes from Nanorana parkeri, assembly GCF_000935625.1. Classification (NCBI taxonomy): domain Eukaryota; kingdom Metazoa; phylum Chordata; class Amphibia; order Anura; family Dicroglossidae; genus Nanorana; species Nanorana parkeri. The sequence goes on from NW_017307360.1 coordinate 489,807, forward strand.
GGTGATCAACCTGGCTAAACGGTACAATGGGCTGGACATTACAAATGCACCCCCAGCAGAGTTTACCCGCTCTGCTAGAGGGAGAGAGGGTGCACTGCACATGGGCACAGTTTGAACAAGTTGCTGCTGGGGGGCACACTACTAATGCCCACTCGTCCTACTGCTTAGCCAGGACAGAGGGGGGCTGTCCGCCTACAGGAGTAGTGCCAAAGTTGCCTAGCCCTATTCTCAAGGTTTTTGCCGACAGGTAATGCAGGGCCCACAGGTATGCTACTGGAAAGGGTCAGCTTTCTTTTTAACATTTGAACAGTGCGTTGCAGTGTGCTGGGGATGATGGAAAGCATGGGGTGAACTAACCCTTTAACCTTACAATGCATTTTTTGTGTTGTTTTTTTTTTTTTTGCACACATGTTAAAATTCACATTTTAGGCTTGAAGATTACTTAAACTCCCACCATATTATATATTTCCTGAAAGCAGAGATGCTGTAGAATAAAATGGTGGCAGTTGCATGATATTAGCGCAGCTGTTTATCAAACTCACATTAACCGTAAAACTGCGAAAAAACACAGAACTCAAAATTGCCTATAGGGGATGCTTTCAAAGCCTTTACAGGTCATCAGTTTAGAGTTAAAGAAGAACTCTGGGGAAAACTGTCATTAATCCTTGCAGTGGGGCAACAACGGCACTGCAAAGGTTAACTGCTTGTTTGTGTCTAGGCGCTTAAAAAGTTATTTTCATCCGATCATTCGAGCCAGCTTGCATGTAGACTGGTCCCCCTCCTCTACCGCGGTCTGAAGCTGGCCATACACCTTACAATCATCTGCAGATTTTCTGTGGTCAGATGGAAAAGGTGCAACAGATTTCTCCATCTACGCTAAACTATGTGGATGGAGTAATCTCCATCCTGGGCCAATCTGTTGCACTTTTTCCATCTGACCACAGAAAATCTGCAGATGATTGTAAGGTGTGTGGGCACCTTAAGAATCCATCACATATTTTAACTGTATTGCTATCACATATGGGGATTAAAGGAGAACTATGCTTTTCACTCATCCTCATAGTTCTAGCCGACCTGTGACAATGAAACAGGTCGGCTCAGTAGATCGGGAGGTGAACGAACACATACCGGCGTTCGCTAACTTCTTGATCCTGTCACCACAGAGAGCCATGACAGGGGAGGGGCTGGATTCCCCCTCCCCCGCTCCGATCCTCCAGTGCTGACTGGTGGAACGACGGAGGAGGGGGTGGCTAAAGCTGGCTCTGCCTCTAGATAGGCAGAGCCAGCTGTCACTCAAGCAGCTGGGCGGATCCAGACATAATTGTCGGGATCCGTTTCAGCTGCGTCATCGCAGTATACCGCGAGCTACATACTGAGCTTAGGGTGACGGGAGGACACTAGTTTGTGTCCTCCCATTAACCTTAGGAGAACTATCTGGAAAAGCACTAACCCCATAGTTCTCCTTTGAGGAAACATCAGGGGTTAGACCCCTAATGTCACCTTTGTAGCCTGTTGAAGCTGATCAAACAGATTGTGCTTCATCAGCTTCTTCCACGGACTCTATGGGATTTACAGCTTAGAAACTGGAAGAAGCTAAGTCATTGATGCTTCCAGGTTCATTCAGCAGGAAGATTAGTGAACGAATGTTTACTGGTCTCTCTCCCCTCTTTCTCTGCCGACATCCATGAAGTACATTAGAGCCCTGAAACA
>NW_017307360.1:492062-494323 GCF_000935625.1 Nanorana parkeri
AGAGTATGACATACTCTGGCAGCAGCAAAACAGTAAAAGCTGACGGGGAAGCATGGAGGTGGCTTTCTGGCCAATCAGGAAGCTGTAGGGCGGGTAATGACTCGCTGCCCAGCTTCCTAACCATTCAGGAAGACGGGCAGCAAGTCATTACACGCTGCCCAGTTTCCCAATTGGCCAGGAAGCCGGCTCCATGCTCCTTCATCACCAAGTGACGAGGGAGCATGGAGCCGGCTTCGCAGCCAATCAGGATTCGGGGGAGCGACTCATTACCGGCTTGGTCTCAGTTAATCTCTGCAGGTGGAGTGGATCCACAGGAAGGAAATTTAGTGCCGGCGCTGTAAACAGGCACCATGATTCACCGGAAGGCTGCCGGAACCTTGCTGGGAACCTCGGCAGCCTTCCTGTGAAGTCTGGTACCTTTTTACATCGCTGGCTTCGGTTTAAAAATGTAAAGCGCCAGTATTGGGGCATTTTCACAAGTACGAAATGCCTAGTATCGGCACATCCCTAGGTCAGTGTATCCAAAGTGTTCTGTCCTCCTCTGCAGTTGACAGAAAGCGGGGGCGAAGACGAGGGGGTGCCACAGCTGCAGGAGAGGTGCAAGGGCCACATGAAATGGCCTGGTGGGCTGGATTCGGGCCACAGGCTTTGTGTTCGACACATGTGCCTTAAATGATGTCAGTGAGGGCAGTATGCACAGTGCATCATTGTGTAGATGAATGGTGCTTGAAACAAGCAGTCAGCTTGTCATGTTTATAGGGGCAGAGGAGAGCCAAGCTTGTTGTTCTTGCAGGTCAATAAGGTGAGGCTGTTCTAGATTATGGGCACACTTTAAAAGTCATTATTTCTTGCTAATCTCAATACCTGGGAACTTTTGTAGCCTTAAATGTCTTGGGGGGAGGGTGACAGCACCACTGAATAGGACGGATGGCCAAAATACCATTTTTTTTTTCTTTTTAGGGGCATGGTTTGTTATTGATGGGCCTTTACATGAAGGGTAGTGGGTTCAGTTTAAGTAATACGGTCCCTTACTTGGTCACACACAGGCCACTACTCTAGTCAACCAAAATAACCCTTTTTCATTCTGTATCCATATATTATAATCAGTTGACAAAGAGAAAGCCTGCCCGGGTACCATTTACCTATAGGGACCACTGACGGTGAATGTGTTTCTCAGTTACTGATAGGAATGCTGTCCCAGTGGTCCTCATGGATGAAAATGTCTGAAGAAAGAATATATCATATCACCGATAGCCACCAGCTTCTCCTTTTCAATTGTTAACACTTTTCCAGAAACAAAGAGAATTTGGTTTATTTGGGTGATAAAAAAGCAGGAATCATAGAATGCCCTTCATGGCTTCAAAACCCTACTCTACAGAAGCCATGGTTTCCATATCTTGCGCTGAATGACCAGAAGTCCTACAAGTTTCCTTATTTTATCCTGAGCGCTCCTAAGCCCGAAGATATAGAAGTCATGGGTTCCTTTACCTTTTTTCAGTGACTTGAAGCCATATATATTACCGTAGAAGCCATGTTTTCTATATTCTGCCCTGAGTGTTCCCAAGGCCTGCATTATAGAAGCCATGGTGTCCATATTTTGTCCTAAGCTGCCAAGCCCACACTACATGAGTTATGGATTCCATGTCTTGTCCTAGGTGCACCGAAGCCCTACCCTAGAAGCTATGGTTTATATATTTTCTCATGGTTGCTCCCAAACCCTACACTAAAGAGGCCATGGTATCCTGATCTTGTCCTTAGTGCTTCCATGCCCTATGTTATAGAAGTCATGATTTCCATATCCTGTCCTGGATGCTTCTAAGCCTTATGCTGGTCACACACCTATAGATTATCTGCAGATTTTCTATGGTCAGATGGAAAAAGTGCAACAGATTTCTCCATCTCCATCTAAACTGTGTGGATGGTGGAATCTCCCACTAGGCCAAGCCTCAATATCTTGCTAGTTGGCCCGGCTGGCAGTCAAAACACCTGAACAATGCCTGCATCCAATCAGATTGTTCAGGTATTTTGACAGCCAGTCTCCAAATGACAAATGACCCACATCACATACATTTTGACACAACTAGACCAAAAAATGTAAACAATCAAGAGATAAAAAAAGTACAAACATGTTTTTCTGTGAACCTTATTTATTAAGAATAATTCTACAATGACAGAGAGAGGGTTTGAAAATACAGCTCTTTCCAGGCAGACCTCAAATACACAAGTCTTACATACAAATATATATATATATATATATATAT
>NW_017307360.1:494667-504516 GCF_000935625.1 Nanorana parkeri
ATGTATAGTTTCTATAGATTACTTAGAATAGAGGACACAATTCTACAGGAAAGTTACAGGTTTCTGTGCCCACATCTGACAACAGACTCCTGAGAACCTCAATCCCAAAACCATTTTCATGTGTGAAACACAGATAACATGTTTAATAATGTGAAAATGGATCTAACAATCAAATGTCTGGTTGCAATAAAAGAGACTGACTGGGCTCCGTTCACACCTTTGTGCTGTGGACAAGTACATACACAGTTTGGGTGTTTTAGTGCACTAGGGAGCCCATTCAAATAAATGGCCTGTCCTATTAACGCATGTGTGAGTGCAAAGTAATGCATGTTAATGTGCTTGGTGTTGATGCACCATAAAGTACAAAAAGGTGTGAACATACTGGAATGGACTTGTCCAATCACAGTTAACAATGGTGTACACTTTTCTAAGGCTGTCCACAAGCTTCTGAGATGTAGTTGCTAATTGGCTGCTACAGCTCAGAGCAATCATAGTTCACAGTTATCATCTGAAATGTTGATATAAATACCGGTACATGGACTGCCACCAGAAAAAAAAAATGGAGACTACTGGCCTGGATTAAAATTTAGTAGCCACCCACTTCAAGCAGATATCATAACCCTGCACACTCAGAACTGCTGGAAAGAGGTTTCTTATTTGTTACTACATATAACAACTATGCAACTAATGAAATGTACTTCTTGAAGCCAGGGCTAGATAAATTCTGGTCCCTATGTCAAATGAAATTAAAAGAAAAATCTAATCCTGCCCAAAGATGGCCAATAGGTGCAGCAGTTGGGTAGAAAGGTTGGGGCTAGCTGTGGCAATATGCAAGCTCAAATGGAGTATGAGTCTTGGGTGGAAAAAAAATGTATAAAATAAAACACGAAAACATGGGGAAATAAAAGTTATAGTAGGGCTCCGCTTACAACAGAAAACTATTCCAATAGTTAAGAATCTAACTTCATAACAGATACAAAAATCATACAGTGCTCCACCTAAAATCAGATGCAGTGCCGAAGTAGAAAAAAAGACCAAATGTCAGTGTTTCAGTTTAATGAATAAGCAACCCAGTCCAAAAAATAAACTAAAAAGCGAATCCATCCCCCCCTCTGCCTTCACTGACAAAAGTAGTTCATCTTGTCCAGACGTCAGTACATACCCACACGAGGAACTACTACTTCCAGCAAAGCCACAGGGATGGTTTTATGAGTGTGCACAACACCGGTGCTGGGAATAGAACCTGAAGATAGGAGTTTTAGTTGTTTTGATGGTGGTTTTAATAATAAAAAACACTTCCTACACTATGTGGAGCCTTTTATCTGTAAATGAGGAAGAGAAGCTGGGAATCACATGGCGGTCCTCCCCTGAGAGTGAACATCATATGTAATGATTCAATATTATTCATGGTTATTTATTCAATAAGGTAGAATACTACTAAAATGTGGATTTCCTATATCATTTATGTACTGTGTCTTATTTAGAGTGCAGCACACATTTCTTTAAATGGAGCTTTGCTATAGATTTGTTTCCCCATCTATTCTTTATGTATTTAAAATGTTCAGCATGTGAATATTTTTTCCTGTTGTAGGAATGTTTACTTTTTTATTACTACTCCTGATTTTGGGTGGAGCCATGTTTATCAATTTTGTGGGGGAATGCCCCTTATGACTTTTTTTGGTTTTATTGTTATGTTATATGTATTGTTTATGGTTTGCCCAAATTTTTTTATTCACAAAGAGGTTTTAGATGGAGATGGTTGTAGATAGGATGGAGATAGGAAGTGCTGTTTGTAATACTCATTCCATTGGAAGTTCTTGTCTTTATATTGGTTTGGTTGTTTGATGAGAAGTACTAAAATTAAGTGTCATAGCATGACAACCAGGTAACCAGTATTTCCTACTAAAGCAGTTATAAAGGAAGTCTACCCTCTTCTCAGTACAGGTATAATTAGAAGGTGGAAGGGTTGTCAGGATGATTGTATTTCCAGTACATATATCCACTTTAAATGGAGCCCGTCAGGGTACAAATATGCGAGTTGCCATAACAGACTTGGTTTTGAAGGTGAAAGTTTTTGGGTGTTCATCCTTATCCTTCCTTCACTGCCTGGTGAGTAACTGAGCTGGAACAAGCATGTGTTGGAACAAGCCAGAGCTCATTCTCGGTTAGATCAGCCTAGGTAAGAAGCAAGCCTCAGAGCCCGCACCTTCATAAACTGGTCAACAGTGGCAGCTCCCAAACACCTATTCTCACAGGTTCCCGTTAAGGCTTCTAGGAAATTATCTTAAAAAGGTCCCATTTAACATCTTTGAATATGTCTCAAGAAGCCACACTATTATCTTTGGAAATGATTCATACATACGACATTGATGATACCATAATCATATCAACTAAGTGCTATTGAGAACAAAAAGATGTAGTCCCGCACACCAACAAAATTTAACTGAACAAGTGGCAAAGACCCTCCAAACGTTCTTTTCCTCTGTCAAGTTTTGCCTGTTACTAGAATGCAGAGACGAGGAACTGATGGGCCAAACTCCAGGTCTCATCAGCTCCCCCATGTCAGGAACATAAAGATGTAGGGATGTACACCGCTTTCAATCACATCTACAAAATTGGATCCTCCACCGATTTCTTTCCTCTGGATTAAAGTGAACCTTCTATCCCAAACGTAATGTCCACTTTTTTTGCAAGCCTCGTCCCCCCAAATATAAATGGCTTTAAAAAAACCTTTGCAAAAAACACACAGATCGCCCAAACCCTCCATCCTCCCAAAAATCAACCTCCCTCCTCAGCCATTGCCTCCATCGCTTCTGGGAAGCACAAGTTATGTTACAGTGCCTTCCTGCAGAGCTGGAAGCTCAAAATCCCATGAGTATGCACTCCAGACAATTGCAAGAGTGCATTCTCTCAGGATTTTGAGCACCCGGCTTTCTCAGAAGACAGTGGTGAGGCAAGGTAACATCGACAATGCCTTTGGGAATCCTTGAATGCTCGGCCATTAAAAAGCCATTTGAGAGGGTTTGTGAAAAGAGGACCTTCTGCTTGAAGCTCCATAAAAAGGGAAAAATTCGTCGAGGAGAGGAACTGGTATTTGTGCCACTTGTTTAGTAGAATTTTGTATGCGAGATTGGAAGTGTGTTCAGTCCTACATCCTTTTATATGCAATGGGAAGGGGGAGTGTGTGTGCTGGGTGATGTGCTGATATAGATAAAAGTATTAACAGGCCATACACTGTGCAGTTATTTTCTGTGAACCAGTCTATAGGGATACACCTGCAAATTACTCACAGACATTTGTGTTTTAGTTAAACATATTTTACTTCATAATGAAATGTACAAAACACCCTGTGAACTAAATATCCATTTGGGTTTGCTTACCATATGGTGTAATAGTGGACACTTTGGAGAGAGAAGGTCTGCCTGGACCCATTCACTGAACAAGCAATAAACAGCTTAAAATGGCATAGCTAAAAACATGGAGATTTAAAGCCATCTGCTTAGCGGCATGGACAACAATAACAAGCTGCAATGTCATATGGGCGGTCTGCAGCATTGTGCTCCTTCGCTTCTCATGGGACAGGAAAAGTTTATCCGGATCAGAGTATGTTCTTTGTTAATAATGATCCTCTGTGCCATCATACAGACATTGTACAGCCAGTGTTGTAGTGCTTCTGTGTCCTTTCTGCTGTGCTCACTTATCCTGAGTACCCCATGAAATGTAATCTGGACGTGTGGCAGCGTGGTACTCATCTATCAGCTGCTGGACGATCTCTCTAGAGTTGTCTAGCTCATCAAAGTTCTCCTTGAAAATGTCCTCCTTGCGAAACTGCTCCAAGAAAGCCTCACGCTTGCGCAGCTTATCATACTGCCGGCATGTCCTCTCAAATAGCTGGGTGTCAGAAAGATAAAAAAAAAAAAAAAAGGACACATTATCGCATATGATCAAGAAACATTACCGTACACCTGTGCAGGAAGGTACACAAGCTGTGATATCTGTAGTGTGTAAATCACAACACTGGTTGAATTACAAATCCTTTGACAAGTTCTTAATCATTAGGCAATTCCTTTGGGAAACGCCAGGAGTAGTATCATGTCCTGATAAATAAAAGGCATTGAGAACTCAAATTGCCCATATTCATTGCTACTGAAAGACCTGAGATATACAACAGAGGCTGATGTGTCATGCAACTTCCCTACCAAAGATGACAGATGTCATTCAACCCAGAAGACTTTATGACATCCTAAGAGCGCAGGTGTCATGGACCAACATCCAAAGGGGGCATCACCACAGTGCCCTGCATTCACATACAATAATACAGAGCGTAGTTTTGACCTCATCATGACAGCGCTGCTCTGTGCGCCCATCATGGACTGCCCACCACCATGAGAAGATCTAAAGGCGTAGAAGACCCTACCTTATGTTATCGGCCTGAAGACTACTGAAAAGGGTCAGCATTGAAAAAAATATATTACAGTGGAGGGCCACAAGTGGTGGTGGTGGGGCTCCAACTATATTCTTTTGTAGCTATCTCTGCAGCAGGGCTCTCAGCCATTCCCATCTACCACAGGTTTTTCAATTATCTAACAGGAGCATTGAGATTCCTCTTCTTTACTCTGACTCCATTAGTGGGATCTCCATTTGCAAAGAGACGCATTACTGAGATATCTCCAAGACATCATTATTCCCTTGCCGGATTTTTAAGCTGCTCTTTTAATTTAGTCTTTCCAGATTAATCCTATCCATGTCTTTGTAAAGAGATGTGATGACGACAAGGCACCCATTTTGTATGCTAACATTCCGTGTATTACCAGCTTGCACTATTCCTTCCTTTAGCAACGGAAAATAATATTTAATAAGATTTGTTTCTATCGGCATTGCACCACACATTCCAGTGAGGAATGACTCCACAGCAGTCTAATGGCATTTGAAAAATGACATTACAGGGATGGGGCAAACAGAAAATCGTGTAGTGGTCAATTAGTAAAAAACAGTCAGATTCTATTAGTAATATCTAAAGACATTATACAATGTTTAAGAAGTACCCAATCTTTTATTGTATACAATTTGTGAGCTACTATCAAGGAGAAAGCATGACCAGTTTATTGATACACACGCAAAGCACAAACGGAATTATTTAATAAAGCAACAATGGCTTAAAAACATCCATCAATATTGGTCTCTATTACTGCACATTTCACAGTCATCTGTGCTGCCATTTCGGCTTATTAAAAGGTTTGCTCCAGATTTGGATATCGATGCCAAGCTTGCAACTACCCATCTTCAAGGAAAGTATAAGGGATTGGGGTTATCCCATTCATCTTCAAGGAAAGATAGTGCGCTTTTAGTGTTCAAATCAGAAATAATTATGGTTTATTGCACGCATCTCCCCTTCTAGATTTAGAATCCACAAGTGTTGCATATAGTGACAGCATGAAGATCCTGATCACAAGCACAGAATGCCAGTGTTCACTGTTACACAAAGCAGAAAAATGATGTAGCTTCATAAAAATAAAATGCAGCATACAATTTGATAGTAAAACAGTAGCTGCAATACTCTCAGGAGAAGTTCACTTTGGAATAAAAGATTTGAGTGGACTTTTCCTGCTGTTCTTTTGTCTTTATTACAGTAGCTTTAGCCTGTGATGGACTAGCCACTCATTACCACACTCACAGGTAATAGCCAGCAAAAAAAAAAAGGAATGAAGGAGTGATCACCCTTTACTTACCGATGAGATGTTGGTGTGATTGGCCATCATTAGCCCACTGACCCGATGTGCAGATGGGAGGTATGGGGACTTCCTTGAAAGTGCCACTTGAATGCTAGCTGGTCCCCATGGAATAAAATTGGCCAGCTTCCTTTCTCTGATCCTCTGCAGACTCTTGTGCACCTAGCAGAAGAAATGGACCTAGTTTCAAATACACATAAGCATAACACCACAAAGAGAGCCTTAAGCAGCATTCATCAAAAAAAGGAAAAGAAAAAGGAAAACCCACCAGACAGACACACGTGGTCAAGTTGTGGGTAGGGAGATCAGGTAGCAGAGAACTGCCCAGCTGACAGCTAAATTTGAGGTATGAATGCACGAGAGCCTACCTATGCAGCTCCTATTATAACCTGCACTGCCTGTGTCCTCATGATGTGGACAGGTCGGCCTCAGACTGGCTATCAGTCTCTATATGCCAGCCTAAAGCTTCGGCGAGTCCTCAGTTAAGGGACACACCTTAACAGAATTAGGGCATGCGTCAACCACCTTTGTTCGCTTCAAGCGGATTTTGCATTCCCATACACCTTACAACCATCGCACGACTTTCGTTGTGCGATGATTGTAAGGTGATTAAAAGTTCATACGACCTGCCTGCCCATCTTGGACAGGCAGATCGTACTTGCGATCCACGCAAGTCCTCCCCGCTGAGGGGAGGGCTTACAGATGATTGCAATGGTGAGCGGGCAGTGTGCGCTTGCGCACTTTGGGCCGTGCCGCTTTCGTCTTGCGATTACATGCTCGTAATACGAAAATTGTGCGACCGTACAGTAAATGCGGTCGCATGCTGCCCCTACACCTTACGATCGCACAATAATCGCGGGTGATCCCGCGATTATCGTACGATAATCGTCAGGTGTATGGGCAGCTTAAGACTGCAAAAGCAGCTTGAAGCAGCTAACCGCATGTCAAATGCACCTGTCAATTAATTCTGAAAGATCTGATAAGTGTCTCAAACTGATGCCACTGACAGAAACTCAACCACTAACACAGGTCCTTACAGTATTAGTAGCGCTAGAGGCCGGTCATAGCAACAGCGCCAACGTTGAGGTTAGCCTATGGCTGACTGATGGTACCTTAGATTTCTTTGCAGACTGTACATCAGAAAAAGGTCAGCTGTTCAGGCCCAACCCACCTTCTAGCATTATCTGTGAGCTCAGCTTCTGTTTATAAGTTGCTTAGACATTTAGAGTTGTCCTGACCAGAAAGCCAACCATTTCAGGATAACCCTAAAACATTTGTCAGTGAAATTGTACTCGGGCATATTTTACCCACCTGAGTCGGGTCAACTTCCCCCTGGATAATGTTCAGTATTGCAATGTAACAGTGGTTGGTTTGCCGATCTCGGCCTGTGGACACCATGACATTCTTAGGTTGCAATAACCTCCTCATTACATCCAGCACTGTGGTCTTCCGTACACTAGCCACCTACAGAGGAGGATTATCAAGACATTAGATACAGTTCACAGTAGACAGTGCAGGAATATAGAATGACTAACACCACAAGATAGCCAATATCCTTTACTAGGCAAAGAACATAGCAGATTCCCACTCAAAGAAAACCAACGCATTTTGGATGGAAGGCCCAACACATGAGCATGTATAAAATTCCTCCACCCCTGACTTTCATTATCTGTCAAACAGGAAGCCCTGCACCAAGTAATTCTGCCTATGAAGAACATTCTACAACTTTGGGTGAAGCAGAAAAATGTAAACGTCGCCCCAAAACAACTAGGTGATTCTTTTCATGCAGAAGATAAAACAAAACACTCACAGCATACCGCAATTCCAGACAAGAAGAGAAAGAACCAAGTGAGCTATTTATGCTATACAGTAAACCCTGTGAAACACAGAGGGGGGGGGGATTCATCAAAACTGGAGCAGACAGAAACTGGAGCAGTTGCCCATGGCAACCAACCAGCTTATCTCTTCAGTTTGCTCAGTTGAAATTTGAAAAATTTGAAATAGAAGCCGATTGGTTGGCGTGCACAGCTGCTCCAGTTCTGATAAATTCCCCCTAATGTCGCTTTATTTACCGAAGCCCACCTTCATACTTACAAACTTCTATTTTTATTTTGGACAGAGTGGGGTATGGATAGAACCGGTCAGATGTTCCCATTGTGGAGACTTCCCCTCACTTCCAGAATAAGAACACATAGCTGCACATGTAAGAGTATGCTTCATGGAGCCAGTGCTGTGCAACTTCCTCTATCTCTGCTTCCTGCATCACCAGTCACATTCACACTTCTAAGGCATGTTTCAAATCACATTGATAGATCTGATAAACTTATCATTTTGTATCTAAATCACATTTTTTAGTGGAGGCCCCGAGGGTATTTTTTCTTTAATTGCATAATACATCTACTGGTAAAGCTCAAACAAATATCCTTTTCTTGGAGTCCACTGAGAAAGGAAATCAGATACTATCGAGTTATTCTGCTGCTTACAAAAACAGGAGGATATGATCACTTGAAACAGTTAATAACCTCACATGGCTTCCAATACCATCTCTATGCCGATGACACTCAAATATATCTTTCTACTCCACAACTCACCCCCTCAGTGTCCTTCCATGTCACTCATCTACTAACTAACATATCAGTCTGGATGTCACAACACTTAAAACTCAACCTTTCAAAAACTGAGCTCATGATATTTCCTCCCGCCCCAACTTTTCCCTTGAGATTAATAACACAACTATCCAACCTCCCCCCATGTCAAGGTGCTAGGTGTCATCCTTGACTCCGACCTCACCTTTCTTCCCCACATCCAATCACTATTCAAATCCTGCTGCCTTCACCTTCGAAACATCTCCGAAATACGCCCCTTCGTCACCAATGAAACCTCAAAACTACTCATCCACTCCCTATGTTATTTCTCGTCTGGACTATTGCAACTCCCTCCTCATTGGCCTTCCACTACACAGGCTATCCCCCCTTCAGTATATCATGAATGCTGCTGCTAGACTCATTCACCTAACCAACCGCTTAGTGTCTGCAACCCCCCCTCTGCCAATCCCTGCACTGGCTTCCAATAGCCCAAAGGATAACATTCAAAATATTAACAACCACTTCCAAAGCCATCCACAACTCTGCCCCCGGCTATATCTCCAACCTTGTCCCAAAATATCACACTAACCGTCCTCTCCGCTCTTCCAAAGACCTCTTGCTTTCCAACCCCCTCGTCAACTCCTCCCATGCTCGCCTCCAGGACTTCTCTAGAGCATCTCCCATCCTCTGGAACTCTTTACCCCAACCTGTCCATCTATCTCCCATTCTGACTTCCCTAAGGCGATCCCCAAGGACTCATCTCTTTAGGGAAGCCTATCCCACCTCAAACTAACCACTCAACAATCACGTTCTCAAACAATTCATCCCCACACAGCTACCTCCTCATGTATCACCTCCCCCTCCCTTTTAGATTGTAAGCCCTCAGGGGCAGGGCCCTCCGTACCATCTTGTCTTGCATTGTAATGTCTTCCTTATATTGCAAAGCGCTGAGAAAACTGTTGCACTATATAAATCCTGTATAATATTATTATTATTACTACTAGGGATTCCCTGGTCCATACTTCTCCAGAACTAAACCTACAAAAGCAGATAAGGTCACATTCCAGGCTAGCCCCACATGTCTGGTCCAGCAGAGTCTTGGTACAGCACTCCAAAGACATGCTAAAATAAAAAAAAAAAAAAAAAGTAGTCATGATGGGCAGAGGAGTGGTTATCCTGGGTGGGCCTACAGATGTTTCCATTTGCCAGTGTCCAAATTATCCTGTAGGCAGCAGTATAACCCAACAGTATCTGAACACCCGTCTCCCTTAATGGACAAGAAAGAAAAACGTCTTTACTAATTCCTACAAGGTATTCCCTATGCCACCTATTAGGTTTTGATGTCAGCACCTCCATGTCAAATAGCACTGGTGCCCTCCAGTGTCCATATTACATGCGAGTAACTCATATTAAGAAAAAAGCAGCTCTCTGGTACATGCAGATGTCTCAGTTTAAGCACAGGGTAGACTGTAGCTGTAAGCCTACTTATAGGCCATGAATAAGATTGCAGGAGACAAAGAGGACCTTTAGATAGT
>NW_017307360.1:505058-506526 GCF_000935625.1 Nanorana parkeri
ATTTATAAAGACATTATAGTCCCAACCTCATGTATTTGAATGGAAATGACTAAATATGCAAGTGATGTTTGCAGTTATTTTTAATAAACAAATAATCCCATAGCAAACAAATAGTCACGTTGTATTTTCTTTAGTTCTGGATAGAGCCACCTTTATTATCTAGGGTTCCTCCAGAGGTTGCTAGAGATCCTTGAGCAGCAAGTGGTGGTGAACGCCAGTCTGATGGGACCTTCTTAGTTCTGACACCTATGGCACTCAACAGAGCTAGTACCGTGATACCAGTATTCTCCACTACTCTCTATAAGGGGCACTACTATACCGATCACCAGTATAACATGGGATTCTTTTCATTGACCACCAACCTAAGAGGGGCCTTCCCCACTGTCTGTGTACAAGTGGGCACTTCTCCACTGATCATAAACGTAAAAATAAAAAATAAATAGTCATGCAGCAGAGGGCGTGTTGAAATTACCCACTCATTGTATCTTGAGCGGTAGATATAAGACTGTATGCATCTTCATTTTCTGTCTGTTTGAGAGGTGTCTGACAGCACAGAAAGTCAGGAAAAGGGGGTGGGGAATGTTTTTTTGACTGGAACCAGACTTTAATGAGTGTGCCTAAATTAGGTATTCAGTATTAAAATTATACTCCGAGGCTTCGTTGCAGCCCCGCTTCAGCAAACCGTTTTCTATATTTCCAGAGTGTGGGGAGGGTTATAACCTCAGCCAACAGTTTTTGTTGTTTTGTGTGATGCCGTTGAGGAAATTTGCCAAAAACTATCCTTCCAACACAAATCAACATAGATGTGGGCAAGGTTCTGATCCCAAAAAGACTCAAGGATTCAAACTCTAAATAATGCATATATGTCACAGGAACCGTGGGAGGTCTCTTCCCCAACGTTTCCTGTGCTCTTAAAACCGATCCGGTCTGCGACCCCTCCGTACTTTCTGGAGTGTAGCTATGTCTTTGTGCATTTTACAAACATTGCTTTTCTATTACTCGGCAAAGAGAATAATAAAATGTAAAAACCCAATCACAACACACGAACATCCTTGAAATCATTTTGTACAGAGAGCAGAGCATGCAGATAAAAATACTCTACAAGGTCAGCTATAAGGGCAGAGACGGAGAGTCACACACAAGTACCCGCTTATAATCCATTAGGTTTTTCAATCTGCTTCTCTTAGGAATGTCCTTGGGGAATGCAGGGAGCAAATCATTGATTTAATGCCTTGTTGTAGCACAGATATACATTTGCAAGAAGCATCAGTTGCAAACTCAATATGGATGACAATACAACAATCATGAAACATTTCATATAATGTGCACATTGCTATAAATGGGTTCACCAGGTTATCAAAGAGATGAAAGATATGCCCCCCGCCCCCGTCAATAAATCTCCAAATCCCCCTGGAGGGCAACCAATGGTTAATTCATGAAGCAGTTAAAATGGACCTTCCATTAAAAA
>NW_017307360.1:508488-526832 GCF_000935625.1 Nanorana parkeri
GGATTCCAATGGCCCAAAGGATACAATATGTGATGGCACATTGGAGGTGACAGGTTCTCTTTAAAAAGGTGACATCTAGGGGTCTTTTAGATGGGACAAACCATATATCATTGCCGGAAGTACTTACAACATTCACCTTTTAGAACATTTGGCTTATACCTTAATTGGTGTTGTAAGCGATTACCAAAAAGGTTAGATAACAAAAAAAAAAAGGACAAGCTATTGCTCAACTCCAGCTAAGACTACTGCCCTGTCGGCACTTTTGAAGCTGAAAATTAAAAAAAAACAAAAAAAAAACATTTCTAAACTTTTTTTTATTTTATATAATTTTATTTATAATAAATATTTTAATTTTTTACTTTACTGTTGGGGGCTACGGGGAAATATCAGGGGTCTAAACCCCTGAGATTTCACTTTAAAAATAGAAAACTGAGGTGTTAATGCTGATGACATGCTGCATCAAATGTGGTATTTTTTACTTTGCCCATGGTACTATTTAAGGGTGGGTTGCACACCTTCAAGAACTGAGTACATGTGAAGTCCTGCTGTATTCATGTGAAAGCATCTTTGAACATATTTTAGTCTGCTGAGCTATAAAACAGAACGTCAGCCACAACAACAGATAAATAATACAGATAGGTTAACTGGAATATTTACAGCTCTTACAGGTCAGCCTCATAAAAACCCCACTGCCTGAAGGGATTCTGGGTCTGCTCTTTTACAGTCTTTTATACACAGAGCTTACTCACTGCTCTGACCCGAATTCTCCCGTACAATACAAATAGTGACATCTTTATTAGTGCTTAGACCCTGGCTATTGAAAGAAGGTGTATATGGACATTTTGGAAGGGAAAAACCAGCAAATATTTTATTTTCCTGTCTTGCGCCATAGCACAGCCACTTAATAGTTACCGCGCAAGGTCATTTATTTTCCACAATTAAAAAAGGAAAGAAAAAAAAAAAAAGACAAAAAAGTAGTCACGTTACTTAAAGTGGTAGTAAGCCAAGCCTGTGTGTGTCGATGGGGTGTTTGCCATAACGTACAAGTATGCATACCACATACTTGCACACCATACCTCCTCAGCCACTGATGCACATCCTCTGTAGCATCTAAGAGATGCCGCTTAAAGGCTTATTGTGTACACTGCACAATGCATGTGCTGTACAGTGTACACAGACACAGGATTGCTTTCTTGTGTGACAATATGGTTCTAATTAGATGTTTACAGATCGGTTTCAGGTGTTATTATGGTTCTGCTTCTGCTTCTACAGATTGGCATCAGATGTGTCCGTATGGTTCTGATTCTGAGTCTACAGAGCTCATAGAAAATATTCTCCTGATAAAAATATACATAGCAAGCCCTTTGTGTTCCCTTCTGTTAGGAAGAACTTTAAAACACATGTAAAGACCTTGGGGCTTTTGTAAAAACATTTTTTTTTAAAAAGTCCCCTTTGTGGGCCTAGTCTTAGGGTAAAGCAGCAAGATGGAATACTTACTTTTATTCCTTGCTCCTGCAGGCTTCCATTGCACTGTGCAACTGATTTCCCAAAGCCTCTTCTCTTCATTGCTCTCAGTGTTGGTTGAACAATGACATCACCTAGATGGCAGGACTGACAGTCCTGCAATGTACATTAAGCTGGAGAGGACCCACCCACAACCTGAAAGCATCTGAAACAAGGGGAGAGCCCTGGAACCCCGAGCGAGGAACAGAGGCAAAAAAAACACAAAAACCCTAAAACATCTTGCGCCTCTACCCCTAGATTAAACGGCCATTTAACCCTTGCATTGCAGGTGGAGGGCACCAATACAAATGTATTTTTTTTTACAAAACACCGGAGTTTAGCTCAACAGTGGCTGACGGGTTCACATTTATCTGAAGCGATCTGATATTAAAAAGGTGATCTTCTGAAGAAGTTATGGAATGACCAGCGATTGTTGATACTCTTTAGTAATTGTGACTCAATATTTCTTACCGACTGGTCGGTTGTCAGTGGAGTATATCCCGTCATTAGGAAGTGCAGACGAGGTGTGGGGATGAGAGAAGCAATCAGTCCAATCAAATCATTGTTCATATACCCTGGATATCGGAGGGTTGTTGTACTGGCTGACATGATGGTGGAAACCTGAAATAAAATGACAAACTCACAAGTCAGAAACAGAATAAAAGAAGACATTGAAATATAGATCCATCATTTGAATGACTCTACATTCAGCCTTGATTGATAAAATGCCCATACACTGGGGACTAACCAGGCACTCCCAGGCCAAGTCAGTAAAAGGAACCCAGCATGGGCATAACTGCTTGCTGTGACGGATAGCTATCAATACTTACATATACCTGGAGCCATGGACTTCTCAATGTTGCATGCTCCATTTAAGATGTGCCCAAGAAAGCATTTATGAGTACGGTAACTGAATTAAAGCAGAACATTAGGATAAGAGCCATTTGTTGCGTATGAAAGGATTTGTAATTCTGTTAAACCATTCTCGAGATTCACTCACACCTTCCATACAGCATAGTCAGGTCCACTGCAGTTAAAACAATATAGTTAAATTAAGGACCTGGCTAGCCTATTACAAGAC
This sequence comes from Nanorana parkeri, assembly GCF_000935625.1. NCBI lineage: Eukaryota > Metazoa > Chordata > Amphibia > Anura > Dicroglossidae > Nanorana > Nanorana parkeri. Next base: position 511,073 of record NW_017307360.1, read on the forward strand.
AGTGACGAATCAGCAGCAGACTGAACTAGGTCCCTGTGCTTTTTCCTCCTATCAGCATGTACTCTGTGTTAGATTAACACCACCGTGCAAGGTAGTGCAGGTTGACTGTTTTTTTATGGTTGTGCCTTCTTTTCCCAGTCCTGCTGTACAGGGGATTAAAAGACAGACCAGGGTTTCAATTAAGTAGAGGTCATATTCACCTGCACCTGCAGTTCAGGTTTAAGCCTGTGGTGTGGCCAGTAGTCATGACAGTATTGTCAGTAGAAAGAAATATGAATATCTAATTCTATTCCAACAATGTGCCTGATGAAAGGTCCCTGCATGGTTCTGATACATTGCATATCCCTGCGATTGCATATCCCTGCGATACCATGATTATCTGATGATCGATAAGGTGGATACCGGTGTGCTGGTGTTTATTCTTCTTTCTGCTGTATGCAGCACCATCCGCTTGTCACTGCAACACCCACCACAGTAACTTTGGTGGATACATCAGTCAGGAGTGCAATGGGACATCCATAAGAATCTATTTAGCACATTATCGGGGCGGGTTAAGTAACACTTCAAGGTCTCATGCCTCCCCCAGCCTGTGACTGGACAGTGAAGGGAGAAGCAGCAGGCCGATGGGCTTCTATCAATCTGCTCTCAAATCAGCACATGAGCTCTGCATCATGGTTCCTTGTGCTGTTTTTCCCCCTCTTGCCATCTAAGCTCTGCTGTACAGGGCTGCAACCAAGCCAAAATGCTGGTACCCTCACTGCTTGCATTGAAAACTATACATATAAAATGATTATTAAATAGAGTAGCTTTTTTTTGTGAATTTTATATCTGCCCTCAGTTCAGCTTTAGGGCCTGTTTACACAATGTCACACTATACGCACAGGATCCATAGTGCATGCACTACTTTTTTCCACTACACAGCAACACGTGTTATTGCAGCTACTGCCTGCCCACCAAGAGGTTCCCTGAGGTTCACGGCATCGCTCCAGCACACCTACCACGCACTGAATGCATGCATCCCTTAGGCACAACACTACAGTGTGTATAAGCCTTTAAAATGTAAAGAAGGACTCTCTCTGTGCAGGGATTATTCACATCAAAAAGAAGATGCTTTTTGGGAAATTGATTACCTAAATGACTACTATGTACAAAATGTACTCACCAACTGGTTAATCTGAGAGAAGGACGGGTTCTGTATGTGTAGTCTGTCTGTTGCAATCCTGTTAAGTGCCGTGTTATCCAAAACCACCTAAAGATGTGAAGAAAAAGATGTGAAGAAAAAAAAATGTGCTGAATGATTTCCTTAATAAAATAATCCTTCCAAAAAAAGCTACAAGAGAGCCGCCATCTTACCACGCAGTCCGCATTCTGGGTCAGTCTCTTCAGAGTCAGTAGAGAATTATATGGCTGCACAACCACATCGCTCATTTCATCTTGATTTGGGAAGACTGAATACGTCTGGACAAGCTTTTTGGGATATCTGGAAATAAATGACAGAATAGGCAATTTTAATGATTCGTTTCTCTAAGACTAGAAACTGTAAAAAGGACCTGAACTCTAAAAGTTAAGTTTTGTCATCTTATAGAGAAATTCTCAAAATGCTAATTGTGCGCACCTTGAGAATCCACCTTTTGTCTTGCATTCCTTCTGAAAAATAGAGAATGTCCTGGTATGAGTATGCCAAGTTACTCCCGTGCCTCCAGCGTTGTAGCTGTACATCTGCTTTGTGAAAGGCACTGCTGCCACAGATTGCTCATCTCCCTAGATTTGGAGATGTCACTACGGTACTGCTCATGGTTTTCCTTGCTGGAGAGAAAGCTGCAGTTGAAGGATCTCCCCGTTTCTGATTCTTTCATTCTGTGCATTTATGCTTTATGCACCTCTCCTGCTTATTATGCTTCTTGAATACTCCCCTGCCAGTCATCAGATCACAAGTCATCAAGGGGGCAGCTCTCACCCAAGGGAGCAAAAGTAGGGATGTCCCGACACCACTTTTTCAAGACCAAGTACTTGCCCTCATGTACTTGCCATGTATTACCGATACTTTTTCTTAAAGGGACATGTGACAATCTGGACGCAGCATGGTGACACCTGGTCTCCAGATCGCACCAGGGCTGCATCCAGATGTCACCAGGGCTGCCAATGAGTCTGTCCAGGGCTGCTTATAGATGTCACCAGGGCTGACTATTGGGTCTCTCCAGCGCTGCTGACAGGTGCTGTGCTGATCCCGCTCTACGGACGCTTAGTTAGCCGAATGGAGCGGGTGCCGGTCACGTGCCCTCTTCGAAGGCTGTATGCGTGGTGTGGAGCTGCCTCGAGCAGTGCCGGCATCTGGAATCAGGAGGAGGAGGAGACGTGGGACCTGGCAGGCAATGTCAAAGACCGCTACTGCCAGGTCCCCGGAAGGCTGCTTCAGGACCCCACAAGCGCAGGATCTGAGGCAGCTGATCAGATTAAAAAAAAAAAAAAAGGGCCAGCATCAGCCTTCAGCATCGGGGCATTTTCACGAGTACAAGTACTCGTGAAAATGCCCTGTATCGGCCAAGATACTAGTATCGGTATTGGGACATCCCTAGCGCAAATATGGAGGTTATGAAACCTGGATAATGTAGAAAAGTAATACAGGCTGCCATACAGCGGTGGCAGCGGGGACCTATATGCAAACTCCCGACTATTAGCTTCACACTGGACGTGATTTGAGCAACTGTAAAGCCACTTGGTCAATTTAGTGGGTCGTCAGATTTGCTCTCCCTCCCCATTAGACTTCTAATGTCTCCTTATTGAGAACCTTTCAACACTAAGGGGACATCACATAGAGGTTTGTTAGCCCCCTGTCTAATAGCAATAAAAGGTTTAAATTTTTTTATTTTTTTCTATTTAAAGCCGACTGCGTACATATGAACGCACACTTGCGTCTGGTATGTTCGTAAACAGCAGTTGCCCCACACATACTGGTTATCGTCAAATACATGCCCACTATTCAAGTTTAACTCTAAACGAATGACCTGAGAATTAGCTTTTAAGCATTGCTTATAGATGCTCTTGTATACAATAGTTTGTCGCCATTTCACGGGCGCACACAAATCTGAAGCTTCAAGTGTTTGGTATTTATTTACTCGGCACAACCTCTTTCATAGTTTGCACAATAAATGGGTAATAGATTGTGTTTATGTACACTAAAATGAATTAAAAATGTATTCTTTACTGAAAATATTTTTTGATAAACATGTACCAATAGCAATAACACAATTGCAACTGCTGCCATGTTATTCTACAGAGTCTCTGCTTTTACTAAATATATAATTCTGGGGGTTTAGGCAATCCTTGGGCTTAAAATATGCATTAACATTTGTGCACAAATCGTAAAAATGCCCCTGGCAGCAAAAGGGGTTAAAGAAGGGGTAGGCAACCTCGGCACTCCAGCTGTGCTATAACTACAAATACCAGCAAGCCTCTGGGAGTCATGCCTTTGGATGTCAGAGTCTTGCAATGCCTCAAGATGTGTAGTTTCACTACAGCTGGAGTGCCGAGGTTGCTTACCCCTGGATAAAAAGATCCTACTTAAAAAGAAGCAAGACTTCTAGGAGGTCCAACATGTATATGTATAAAGCAGTGAATGCGACTCCCACCAAACATTCAGTGGTGGTGAATCAATCATCCATCCATCTATAAAACACATGCACCTGGAAGATTCACCTGCACTGAATATTTGGTGAATGTTTGATTCAATGCTTTATGAATATGCCCCTTTACATCACACCAGGTAGAAAGTGCCCGACTGCTCTCTTCCAAGGCACAAAAGATTTCCCCAGGGTACAGGAAGTGTGTTATTTGCAGAATCGCCAGGTAAAACATATGAAAAAAAAAGCTAAAAATGGTAGCTGCATGTCGGGCGAAATTTGCGCAAAAGTTGACCCAATTTTTTAGAAATACCCAACATGTCAAACCTTAAAATTGCGCACACCTGTGCAATGGTGAAAAACTATGGTACTGAAAACTGTCCATAGGCGACATTTTAAAAGTCTCTACTGCTCATCAGTTTAGCGTTAACAATGAAATATGGCCCTTGAATTATTGCTCTCACTCATTGCGGCAATACCACCAAACATGTGTGGCATAATCGCTGTTTACATACATGTACATTTGCATGCAGATGGCATGCAGATGGCGGAGCAGTGGGGTTGCTTTTAAATTTTATTATTTTTTAGCCTAAAAGTTTTTTTTATAATTCTTAACTTTATTGCGATCACAAGGGGGCTAATAAGCCCCTATGCGATAGCATTGTCAGGTGCCACTTTCTCTTTTTGGAGACATCAGGGGTTTTGGCTTTACTTTAAAGGAGGAAGTTCCCAATACAGGACATTTAGCAGAGTAGATCCTAGTAAATAATAGCTATAAATACTTGATACCTTATTTTCAAGTGTGGACCTGCACCCCATAGGATGTGAATATGAATGAGGTCATAATGTGCTCAAAATCTTTTTGTTGAGGCTACTGAATGTCAACATAGTAAAAACTTATAAAAGCTAAAGCAAAATGTTATACAGACCAATAACACACATATCAGTATACCTCAAAAATCTGCAGAAAGCACTGCCTACCTGTCATTTAATCTTTCCAAGAGATAAGATCCTAAACCGGAGCCTGTTCCCCCAGCAATAGAATGGCAGAGAACAAATCCCTGTACAAATAGAAAGACAAGCAAATTAACATCTTACCCGTCCATCAATCCTTAGCACATATTGTATGTCACCAGACGCAGGTACCAACACTCACCTCAAGGCTGTCGCTGCCATCTGCTTCTCGATCAATGATGTCAAATATCTCTTCATGGATTTTCTCACCCTGTAGAGTCAGGGCATCTAACATCATTATTGTTTCACCATTAAAAACATTCTTAATAATAATAAAAAATGTAAACCTGCCCTCAGAGCCATCACCTGCTTTCTCTTTTTCTAAAGGAATAAAAAAGGTGTTGCCAATAGCACTCTATTCAGAGAGAGGTGATTTATTTAACCTGAAATGTTATAACCTTAGATCTGCTGCCTTAAAAGGAGAACTATGGGGTCAGTGTTTTTCTCCATAGTTCTCCTTAGGGTAACGGGAGGACACAAACTAGCGTCCTCCCGTTACCCTAAGCTTAGTATACCGTGAGCTACAGCTCGTGGTATACTGAGACGCCGCAGCCGGAGCGGATCCCGACAGACGACGGGATCCGCCCAGCTGCGTGAGTGACAGCTGGCTCTGCCTATCTAGAGGCAGAGCCAGCTGTACCCGCCCCCTCCCCCGTCAGTTCCGCCCGTCAGCGCTGGCAGATCGGAGAGGGGAATCCAGCCCCTCCCCCTGTCACGGCAGAGAGCCGTGACAGGATCGAGAGGTGAGCGAACCCGGTATGTGTTCGCTCACCTCCCGATCTACTGAGCCGACCTGTGACAGTCTCATTGTCACATGTCGGCTAGAACTATGAGGTGAGTGAAAAGCACTCACCTCATAGTTCTCCTTTAAGCTGGCCATACACCTATAGATTATCTGCAGATTTTCTATGGTCAGATGAAAAAAGTGCACCAGATTCCTCCATCTATGCTAAAATCTGTGGATGGAGGAATCTCCCGCTGGGCCAAGCTTCAGTATCTTGCTAGTCGGCCCGGGTGGCTCTCAAAATTTGTGAACAATCTGATTGGATGCAGGCATTGTTCAGGAGTTTTGCAGAGCCAGCAGGGCTGACTAGCAAGATACTGAAACTTGGCCCGGTGGGAGATTCCTCCATCCACACAGTTTAGCATAGATGGAGGAATCTGTTGGCACTTTTTCCATCTGCTCATAGACAATCTGCAGAAAATCTATAGATGAATGGCAAGCTTTATGCAGTCATGGTCAAATTTTAAAGATGTGCACCTCAAAATCATCTACTAAACCACAGATTGGCTGCACAAGTGGAAAACTTAAAATAAAAAATCAGTACATTCTATATTAAAAGCATATCCATATCAATTATTATACAAGAGTCCAAGGCTTTAGCAAATTATGGTCTGCTGTCCAACGTAACCAGCCAGATTGTCCATCTCAATTTGGACAGGTCACAGGTTGACAAAGTGAACCACTCCACTTTACCGACTTTTCTTGCAAGTTTCAAAAGACATCATACTCATGAGCAGCACCTTCACTCTAGTGTTATACTTTTAATGAAATGTAGAGCGTCACACTAAAAAAGTGTATGACATTCAGTTTAATGTATCAAACAAGTGCCATGTGTTTTTTTTCATAAAATGCCAGTTTGACCTTTTACCTTTCTTTTATGGCATCTCAGTGCTGCTGATCTCCCGCAGCCCATTTCCTGTCTACATGCACAGCTTTGATCTGGCAGCGATCAGTGTGTCCATGTCTGTGCAATATGTTTCAGCATAGCTGCATGGAGTCTTCACCACATGTACATCGCAGTGTCACAAGGATGACAACACAGGAGCACAATCAGGAGACGTTTGTCATGACAATTCAGGAAGTAACTTAAGAAGGGTCTTCGTGGAAGGACCAACAGGTATATTTTATGAAATTTGCAGATTAAAATAATTTAAAAAAAATAAAAAATGAAAAAAACCTTTTGAAATTAAAGCTTTAGAGTTCAATGATTAGGTTTAGATCTACTTTGGCCCAGTGTGCTGAACTTCCTTTCATCCTGTAAACATCTAAAAATATTATATTCAAATAGCAATAAACATGCAATTTCTGCTTACCTGTGAGAAGCCACTGGCCCAGTTGTTTCCTGCTCCCCCTCCATGTTCAGACAGGTAAATGTTCTCAGGATTGTAGAGGTTGGCATAAGGAGAGTTTAATATAGAATGAATAACCCGTGGTTCTAGATCCAGGAGTACAGCTCGGGGGATGTAATGCTCATCATCAGCCTAAAAACAAAATTTAAGTCAGCCATAGCAAAACTTAAAACTTTAGCTCCATTTATTTGATTTCCTAAAGCAGGAGGTTTTCATTGGCTTCCACTTCATGTAAACATAAAATCCTTCTTATTGTATTTATTCAAATGCTACAGATTCTGCAGACCATTAAAGAAAACTCAGAAGCATACATATTAAACTCTGCCCTCAAGTGGCCACCATGGTGAAAACAAAACTATAACCAAATCTAAAGAAACCAGTTAAAATCCCAATATGATCTTAGGTTGTGAGGAAACACGATTACCAGGAAGAAGATCTCCTATTCCTGAACTGTGCGAGTAACCTCAAATATTGTCACTTGTGATGAATAAAACTAGAACCAGTGGTGCCTCAAAATCTTCAAAACAGTTATCATGCCTTTCCATGGTGCAGGTAGGCCATGATGAAAAGGAGCTCCTAATGCGACAGGGGGTGACTCTGATGTGAAAGGTAGAGGCTCCTAATGTGATGGGGGACTCTGATGTAAAAGGGGGGGGGAACACACTGTGTTTTTGCATGCAGTCCACCCTTAAAGATCCATACCAGGCCTCTATCTCAGATATACAGGTATGTATTATGGAGGGACCACAATTTATTTTTTACATTTTAGACCAGGGTGCCTCAAGATTTCATATAATGATGGCTGAGAAACTCTGCTTTAGAGGGCAAGTTCACTTATTACATAAAGGCCCCAAACTACCTAAAGCTGAGCTAATAACCCATATTGAATGCTTACCTCCACTGATAGCAGTGGTGGTGGTCTCCTGTCCTGCAATACATCCGGGCAGATAAAAATCTGTAACACCCCCATCCATGGAAATGAGGGAAGCTAACAATTTTTTTTCCAGAGAGACAAGAGTGACACGTGTATGTGGAGCTGACATTCGTAGTTTACATTATCTCCTCATTAACAGGGATGTCCGTCACTACACTATATTTTCTCATAAATGTTGTCTAGGCAAACTGTAACAAAGCACGTTTCCTATAGGACAAGCTTCTCATGGAAACTCTGACAATTAGGTAGAATAATGGATTCCAGGGCAGTAAGTTCACTCACAGTAAGCCCTCATTCACACAGGAATCGGCCCGCACGTACAGCTCTGTGAAGGACAGGTGCTGCATGTGATAACAACGCAACCCCCGTCCTTCTCTATGGGAGTACGCGGCCGTACGCCCCCCCCTGCACTCACGTCAAGTGCAGGTGCGCGTTACCTCGCTCGGACGTAGACTGGATCCATCCTGTCAGCGTACGAGTACGCTCACCCGCACCTCTACGGACGTGCAGGGCGGGTGAGCGTAGAGGGCGTACGGTCGCGTAGTCCCATAGAGAAGGACGGGGGCTGCGTAGTAATCACACGCAGACCTGTCCCTCACGGGAGTTGCTTGGTACAGCCCTGTACGCAGCAGGGAGCTGTACGTGCAGGCCGATTCCTGTGTGAATGAGGGCTAAAGCTGAATGGCTCACCTTGCCCCCCCCCAAAAGCTTGTTGCTCAGCAGCTGCAAATTCAATCAGAGGTTTTTAAGAGAGTCAATGTTCTAGTACAATTCCCATTAAAAGAGTCATTTTATGTCCTTGTTGAGCTCTCCTCTTGAAAACGCCAATTGCCTGGAAATCATACTGTCTTAATTGCTTTAAAATTAATCACCGACCTGAAAAACTAGGATTTCTGAAATGCAGTCAACTTTCTTGATCTGCTTACATTGTTTAGCGAAGTGATTAACAAAGTACTAAAATGAATGGGTCAGCCTAAGGCTCCATTCACACCTGAGTGGCTATCCGTGCGTATTCGCCTGTATGGATACGTGCGGAGCCACTCTACATAGAAAATACAATGCACTTCAATGTGCATCGTTCAGACCATTTTTGGGGGGTCCTGCAGGTGTCTGTTTCCCAGCAGACTGCAAGAACACCAGTCCCTGCAGCCTCTTCTCTCCCTGGACTCTGGCGTTGTAAGGACCTGTGACGTCATAATGTCTAATGCAGCTGCTGAGGGACAATCCACCGCCAGAGGTGAAGGGAAGAGAGGTGAGCTCTCAGTGCCACAGGACCAAGGATCAGGCGAGCATGTCTGTGTTCCGACCCCAATACTAAAATAAGCTGTTGACCTATGCTGTGGTGGGTAGCCCCACTGCAAGGGTTAATCTTCACATTTTCTGGAGCTCTTCTTTCAGGAGACTGGTCCTTTGTGCCTGCAGCACAGGTAGCAGTAAAAGAATGTATGTATGTATGTATGTATGTATGTATGTATGTATGTATGTATGTATGTATGTATGTATGTATGGATGGATGTATGTATGGATGTATGTATGGATGTATGGATGTATGTATGGATGTATGGATTAAAAAAAAAATACAAATTCTGCTCCCCTGCATTATATATCACTTCAAGCCCGGGAGATGCAGTTCCGGGTCCGGCAGGTGTTCCTGCGGCAGGAATCCCAGAACCCCATGTGAATGGGGTCTAAAGTAGGGGTGGACAAATTAATATAGAATTCGGAAGCCAATTTATTCAAGCCAGGAGCCAGCAGCATTTTTTTGTCCAGACCTGCCTTAAAGGATCAGTAGGAGGTTAAAAAAAAGGCCCTTTGAGGATCAGTAGCAGGTTAAAACAAAGGCCACTAGCCAAGGTCTAACATTCATTATTAATGCTAGGAGTTTGATTTGTGGTTTCCTTTTAATCCATCTCTCTTACTGCTTTATGTGAAGGGTTAATCTTCACATTTTCTGGAGCTCTTCTTTCAGGAGACTGGTCCTTTGTGCCTGCAGCACAGGTAGCAGTAAAAGAATGTATGTATGTATGTATGTATGTATGTATGTATGTATGTATGTATGTATGTATGTATGTATGGATGGATGTATGTATGGATGTATGTATGGATGTATGGATGTATGTATGGATGTATGGATTAAAAAAAAAATACAAATTCTGCTCCCCTGCATTATATATCACTTCAAGCCCGGGAGATGCAGTTCCGGGTCCGGCAGGTGTTCCTGCGGCAGGAATCCCAGAACCCCATGTGAATGGGGTCTAAAGTAGGGGTGGACAAATTAATATAGAATTCGGAAGCCAATTTATTCAAGCCAGGAGCCAGCAGCATTTTTTTGTCCAGACCTGCCTTAAAGGATCAGTAGGAGGTTAAAAAAAAGGCCCTTTGAGGATCAGTAGCAGGTTAAAACAAAGGCCACTAGCCAAGGTCTAACATTCATTATTAATGCTAGGAGTTTGATTTGTGGTTTCCTTTTAATCCATCTCTCTTACTGCTTTATGTGAATATCAATTATTAAAGTTCAATCCTACATAACGCACATAGAATGGATCAGACCCTTCCTTTCCATGTTTCTCATCTTGCAGACCAAAGAAGGTTTTCTCTCAAATGAGTATCACAGGAAACAATGAAGGCTCCAATAGGTTTGCCCAAAATAAAGCTATTAGTTTCAAGCCAAATGTTCACTAGCAAACCACATTAGTAATGTCAAGGATACAAAGCATTTCTGAGGTCCAATATCCCCTTCCTACCTAGCGTTCACTTATTTAAAAATCTGATATCAGAAAGACAGAGGAAGAGAGCTGGAAGCTGCGGGCACATGCAGAATGGTGAAACGTATTTATCAAAGTGTTTGACAAAGATGCCTTCTGTTGCCCGAAGTATCCAGTTTCTTCCTTTCATCGCTTACACCTGAACAGCAAGAATGACGAGGAGACTGGGACTGGTAGAACACAACAGGCAGCTCCTGGTACAGTCACTTTGACTTAGCAGGAAAGATGGTACAACACATTTAGGTAAACAATGCCAACCGCATGGCCCACCTGATCTACAAGAATGCTAAAAATAAAAGATCTAGGACTACCATCAATTAGGGATGTCCCGATGTACTTGTACGTGGAAATGCCCTGATTCTTAAGGCTGATACCAGCCCTTTAAATTTTTAAACCATAGCAGTTGCCTGAGTTCCCGTGCTTGTGGGAACTTTAGGCAGCCTGCTGGGGGCCTGGCAGTAGTTGTCCTTGGCAGTGCCTGTCTGGTTCTATATCTCCTCCTTCCTGGCACAGCCAAGGACAGCCCCACACCTCACAGTACAGCCCCAGAGCCAGCACCTGCCCGTTCAACCCATCATTTCAGGCCGGTGTTTTATCAAAGGTCCCTGTACTCACAAGCATAATATAGACAAATTATACTAACTTAACCTACTATGTTTTTCAATTATGGAAGGAAAGTAGAACACCCAGGAAAAACCCAGGCAGTATACAAAGTCCTGGCTAAGTAATCACACAATAAAATGAAATCTCCAGCCAAGTATGAGCCACTACTTGAAATCTATGGTCTCCATTGTTAGAGCAGTGTGTACCCTATATGTGATACATATAGAGTACACACTGCTTATACACTGGACACATTAGATTTACAATTATCTTCTGGTAGCATGAATGGATTAAATGATCCATATGTAGCCCTGTACTAGGGAGCATTTAACCCATTCCTGTTAGGGGATAATTGTAAATCTATTGTTGCAGTGCACTCTATATGTACATGTACTACATATAGAATGCACTGCAACAGTAGATTTACAATTATCATCTGCCAACATGAATGGGTTAAATGATCCGTAGTACAAACTATGTAGTTGTACTATGGATCATTTAAAGTCACCTGTCCCTTTTATTAAAAAGTATCGTTAATTGGTATCGGCAAGTACATGAGGGGAAGTACTTGTGTAAAGTGGTATCGGGACATCCCTACCATCAATGAAATATTATTGGGTGAAAGCATTCATAAGTGTTATATTCCTACAAAATGTAAATTTAGAAGGGCACTGCCATCACCTGATAGAAGAACACATCCTTTCTGTCCGTGCCTTCAGTTGCAAATTCTTCCACAATCCCTTCTGGGCTGATGCCATGTTCTGCACACAGCTGTTTCCAGAACTCAAACCCAACTGTCAAGAGACAAAAGAAGGCATTATAAAAAAACGTATCCATCATAAGCCTCATAGAAGAACATTACATGCATGCTAGCTGTGGTAAACAAATGAAAGAATTGTGGCTTGCTCAAATTGCCAGATTTCATGGTTAACAACTTCGTGTCCGGAGCACTTTTTTCATTTTCACACATACAGAACATGTTCAAATTTGATTTTTTGGGGGGTTAGAAAAACCCCAAAACAAACAATTATAGTAGAATAAAAAAAATTGTTGCATTTTTTTTCCAATGTCTCATGAAATATGTGCAAATCAATATTTTTAGGTAAAAATACACCAAAACGTATTTTAGTGAACACAGGACTAGAATACTCAATTGTTTGGTAAAATATAAAAATGGGTTGCGAGAGGTAAATAGATAAAAGCTTGTCAAGCCTTAAATTGCGCGCTCAACTATGGTAACTGGGGCTGCAACCAACTAATCGATAATGAGAATAGTGGTCAACTATTCTTATTAGCGATTCGTTGGTTGGATCCCCTAGCTCTCTCCTCCACGCTGGGAGGAGGACAAAGCAAGCAGCAAGCGCTATCTGCTGTATTTACATTCAGCTACCATCTGCGGAATCTTGTCCCTGACAGCTGTCATTCCCTTGCTGAAGCTATTCAAACGCCCATGTGCTCACAATAAAATATTTAAATATTATAACAAAAAGCTGGGGGCAAAATACATTAAATTTTAATTTTCCACTTGACAAAAATTCTGCTGCGGGAGCTGCATTGCAGTGCCATTCATTTCAATGGCACCCCAAACGTGCCTCCGACCCACAGTTTGATTGCCAGCACTGGAATGCATGCTACCGCATTGCCGCCTGTTCCAGTGCAGTGGGAACGCAAAAAAGTGTGAATGCAGTTTTATTCTGAAGTAAACTTTATATTTGTAACACGGTGTATTTTATTTTAAAAGGGAAGGATGGTATTTAATTCTTTTTATCAGATTATTTGAGAAAAATATATTGGCCAACTAATCAATTATGAAAATAATCATTAGTTGCAGCCCTAATGGTAACTACCAAAGGGGACACATTAAAAGCTTTTACCACTCATGAATTTAGAGTTACCAGGGAAAGAGGGACCAAGAATGATTGCGCTCAATCCAACGTTCATGGCATATGTAACGTTTGGGGCAATCATCGTTGTGCAGGTACGCCTGACACGTGTACGTGTGTGTGTACGTGTGTGTGTACGTGTGTGTGTACGTGTGTGCTTAAATATTTTTTTTTTTTACTTGACACCTTGAAACTGGAAGTGAAGAGATCCTAGTTGTTTCTGGATTCAGTAACCGGAGGGTATATCGGCCACTGGGAGCCTGCTAACTGCCCCTTGGCCAAGTCACATACAGCCGCCTTGCCAGTCCTGTGCCCACATGAGGGGCAGCGTGGCCCAATCACATCTACAGATGCTCAATCACTTGTATGTGAAAGCTGGGTGCAAACAGCGACACCAACAGCCATGATCTTGGTATAACCACTTTAGGACCGCAACATTTATACACGTATTGCAGTCCTAGATTGGTTAAAGAGCAATTCCAGGAATCGTGTAAAATCATTCAGTGAGGCACTAATATTATTCAGTAGACACAGCAGCAGTGCTAAAGTCAGAAGGTTCACTCACTTTACCCCGTAGAACACACACACTATGTAGGAGTGTACTTCTTAAAGCCCTGTACTGTACAGCCTTTAAGAAGGCCTACAGCCTGTACTGTACAGCCTTCTGTCTCCTGGCTTCCTGCAGCACCAAACATATTGGACCCTTCAAGGCAGGTAAGAATCTTAATTTGTTGCTTATCGGTTGCTTATTTAGCATTCAAACGTTCTTTTTTTTTTTTTTTAAACACATCTGGCTCCTATAATGGGGCGATCTGATCCACTACAGCAATGGATGACAATGGAGCTACTCAGCAATTAGACTATGCTCCTTTTACTTATGTCAAATTTTTAAGTTACACATTTCCCTTAAAAAGCACCTTTAACAATTTACAGCCACTGCCATAGGTGCTCTGACATGGCAGTAATGGGATGTAAACAAACTCGTGGCTGTCAAACCTTTGCACATCTTTAATAAAATATAAAATATTAGCAAAAGTTACGCAGGTGATGTCATAACACAGCGCTTCCCAACCTTTTTTCAGTTGCGGCAACTTCTAAAAATTATGCAAAATTCTTAAAGTGACATTAAACCCTCAGATTTGTTAACATAAAACAATACTGTAATGTGTGCCTTACTGTAATCCATGGTTGTTTCCCTTCTCTTTGCTCCTCTTCCTTTTAAATCTGTATCTGTTCTCATGCTGGGCAGAACTTGTGTTTTGCAGCAGACTGCCTTGTCTCTGGAATGGATACACGGTGTCTGTGTGTAGGTTTGCAACCTGAGCCAGCACTACAGGAAGAGGCTGTCAGCTGGAAAGGGAAGTTCTCCCCAAGCATGAGAAGATATGAGGATTTAAAAGGAAGAGCAGCAAAGAGAAGGGAAACAACCATGGATTACAGTAAGGCACACATTACAGTATTGGTTTATGTTAAAAAAATCTGAGGGTTTAATGTCACTTTAAGGCACTCCAGTCTAAAATATAAAAAGTGATGCTTGGCCCCTCATAATCCATAGCAGACCCTTATCCCAGATAGGGGTCTGGCATAAATGTTATGGGTAAACCTCTCTGCAAAAACACACACAAAAAAAGCCTGCCAGCACCACGGAAAGGCATGCCATTATGCAAAAATTGTGGCACCCCCGAGGAAGGCAGAAGGCACCCCATGGTGCCACACAACCCTGGTTGACAAAGGCTGTAATAACGCATTGGTACTCTTTCAGGACACGGGACTGTTACCAATGTGTTCTAATACACTAATACAGGATGACAATTACCGATTTTAGTTTAGCCGTTGTCAATAGCAGAAATCTAAATGACTACTTTTGGATTAATGAACACCCCTGATCTTTTGCACAACTCAAAAAGTGAAAAGGAACATCAAGAATTGTTAACTGTGCCTCAGCAGTGTACTGAAAATGTACCTTTTGTCTGGAGCTCCTCTAAGAATAGTGTAACACCTTCTGATATGCTAGTCTGCATAGTCACTCTTGTGCCTACAGCCTCATAGCTGTACATCTGTTGTCTTTGAGGCACTACTTCCTGTGCCTGCTAGTCCCAGAAGATTTGGGAGTGAGAGTTGCCGAGGTCATTACTGTGCTGTTCTCCTTGCTGGAGAGACATCTGTACACACGGACCTGCTCTGCATGCATTTCCCTGCTTCTACTTAATTTATTCATTCTGTGGATCCGTTCTGTCTATACATTGCCTACTGCTATTTATTCATTACCCCACCAGCCATTGAGGAGGCAGCAGCGACATGAGGAAGCAAAGCCTGCCTCTACAAGCAGTATATAAGGCATGATGATTTGTCAGTAATGGAGAAATATCAACTGCAGGGAGAGCACAGGCAATACTAGTGACTAATCCTCTGCTCTTTTGGGTACAGCTTTCACAGTTCAGGTCCTCTTTAAATAAACCACATCTAGTCATTGCCTTTTTGCCGAGGGGTAAATTGTGAAAAAAAAAAAAAATGTAAGAAAAAAGAGAACAAAAGTAAAAAAATTGTTAAATAATTACAATATTTTTTTTCCAGAGAAAGGTAAAATATTTAGTTTATGTATAAATGTCTTTATACAAAATTCACACAACTTGCAAACAGCTCCACCCTTATTCTAATTGCATTCAACTGGAAAAGAAGGAAAATTGCAGAATTCTTGTGTGAAACCCTTTATCAATAAGCTCCAAAGTGCCCTTTTGCACAAAACAAACAAAGCCCCTAAAAGTGTATGTAAACCCCAACAACAAAAATGTCTCTTATTTAAAGCAG
>NW_017307360.1:526842-542541 GCF_000935625.1 Nanorana parkeri
ACCCCCCCCCCCCCAAAAAAAAAAAACCTGTTGATTTTGTAAGAAAACTTGTAAGCTGATAACTTCCCTAGCTCTCGGACTATGCACAAGGAGGGGTTATGAAAATGAGTGGAAGTCTGTGTTCTTTATAATCCATCAGAAATAAAGCAGGCAGGGCTGACACTACATGCTTTGGAATTCAGCACTGTGTAGTCAGTTAGTAAGTTAGAAGTAGGAGCACACAATGGGGTCTATTTATAAACAGTTCATAGAGCCATTTGCACTGCAAAATCTTGTGAACATTCATTCAGTGCCAATATACAAAAAATAAAATCAAATTTCCTTCCATTTTCTGTTTAGGTTTCATGTAATGCCACATTATAGCCACTACATGGCACTAAGGAAGCAAAGGAAATAAGTATTTCCTATGCTCCTCAGCACAGGAAATATACTTCTTTATTTCTGGCACAATAGGTTTTTGTTTTTATTGTACTTTAAAAAAGGGATAAAACATGGGGACATATATGTTTTGTACATCATTGCAATACAAGAATGTTATTTTTGTGCCTTGGCACACACTTTAATCCTTGCACACTAGTTGGCTTCTCTCAGCAGTTCATCATTTAATACGTATAGTGCGCGTCCACAGCATTTCCACAATGAAAGAAGTCGGTGATGTTTTGGAAGTGGCTGCCACATACAGACAGCACCATCACTAATGTCACCAACTCATCAGTGGAGCTGTAACCTTTGGAGATGTATGCACTATTTAGAACATTCTCAGTTCAGAAAGCATTGATGAAACGGCTCAGAAAATGCCAAAAACTTTCTACCAGATGTAATGAATTGCATAAAACTTTCTAACATATTACAAAAGGATGGTTAAAGTAAAATTTCAGCCAAAATGTTTTTTTTTTGTGTGAACATTGAATAGAGTAGGAATACAACCTGTCAGGACAGGAAGTGATTGGAGAAATGTCCTATGGGGGCCACTGACTGCAAGAAAAGTCTTTATTAAATGGGGAATGGGAACCTCTGACTTGTCATTATTGTCTGCGTCTTCCTGCCCCAGTAGCAACTGCTGCCCTTATTTCTTCTTCTGAATTCACAAGGACAGGAAATGAGCTGGAATATCCCCAACAAGATCAAAGACAGCACCAACAAGATCAAAGACAGCAGCAGCTCACACAAATTGTCCAGATGCAACAAGTAAGCTCACGATAAGCCTCCCTCATAGGGTAACCAGAGGCGACTAAATGTTCAGAAATAAAGGGCACCTAACCAAAAGGTGAGTCCAAACATGCCTTTAATTGTTCACACTAGATTGTTACAAAAGAGGAAAGAAAACCCCCAAAAAACATGTTGAAATACAACCTTCAACAAGCAGGGCGGGAATTCTGGCTGCCCTGAAGATTCTACCAGGTACATAACTTGTATTTTCCTAAATCATCTTCCGGGGCAGCCCAGAAGAGAATAAGCGAGAAACCTTTCTGTCAAAAGTCTGAACTGAGCAGGAGAGGACAACTCTGTGATACAACACAAGAGATTTGCACTGGACCCAGTGGCTCCCTACCAGATAAGCTCTGGTGAAATAACCCCAGATTTCTCTTCCGAATATGACTAAGGCCCTATTGGAGAGTGCTAAAAACTCCTCTGGAGGGCGATAGGGCAATAGATAGCATAAGTCACCAGGCATCTGTGTTCTGATGCTTTGCAGCCTTCCTTAGGCCATGAACAGACCAAATATTCTTGGATTTCCTCCAGAGGTGGCCGACTTCTAGGTAGCACCAGAGACACCTTTTAAAAACCATGTAGATCGTATAACTATACTATGTACAGAGAGTGAACTCTGGAAAAACAAAAAAACATTTTTTTGTTTTTCCAGAGTTCACTCTCTGTACATAGTATAGTGTATAGTATCAGAGACAGTATAGTAATACCAATACATAAGGTACGCACAAATACGGAGATTCATGAGCTAACTCAAGAACCAATAATGTTTTCACTAAAGCAGTAAATTGGTAATTTTGAAGAAAATGGGCTAAACTTTCCCCACCCCTTCCTGTTTAAGACTTTTTGTGTAACCTTTGTATCCAGCTTTTGACGTGTTGTGCTATTAACATAGCGGGAAGCTGGGGTCTCAGGTGAGCGGTGCAGGATCTGTGATGGGCTCCGCGGGGTCCATGGTGGGCTGTGCAGGCTGAGACCCTGCAGAGCCCACCACAGATCCTGCACAGCCCCCCTGAGACCCTACAGAGCCCAAAACACAGACGTTGCAGAACCCACAACAGCCCACCTGACACCCCACACAGCCCACCACAGACTCTCAGGTAGGGTGTGCAGAATCTATGCTGGGCTCTGCAGGGTCCCTTTACCAGCACAGTATGATCCTCTTACCTGCAGCTCCCCAGCCTGCCTCCTGATGACCTCTGGCACCAGCTCAAGCCGCCCACTGCTGAACCCGGCCTCCTCCACTGCAGGACCAGCACTGCCTGGCCCCGGACTCCTCCACTACCAGACTGGTGCCACTGGGCCCTGCATCTTCCGCTGCCCAAATGGCGTTGTGGGACCTCGCACTCCCCCACCTCTTTCTCCAGCAGGGACTTACGGCCACCTAGTTTCTTTGATTAGGCAGCCCAATATTGTGCAGCCTGGCTTGCCTCACTGTTTTGCTGCCCTTCTGGCAAATGCAGGCAAATGCATTGTTTGCCTTGCTATGGATACGCCCCTGCATGCAACCCCTCCAGGTCCACTGCCCCTGATTCACGGGGGAGCATACACTGGGAGGCCTATGGAAACAATAGCCTGAGGTGGTTGGGCGGCACCGCCCCTTTTATTTCAATTGTGGATAATGCGTTTCCTGTTTTAGGTGGGTGGATCCTATCTCTCTGATGCTGACCTGGAAGATGACTTGGAAAAATAATAATTAACACACTGTGTGTTATGTGGAGAGAGTGTTGCAAAGTATAAAAAAAGTACATTGCAGCACGCTGGCTTCTACGCTAAACACTCTAAGACTGGGTTCACACCTGGGCGTTCGTAATATGCACGCAAGACGCACCTTTTTACCGGGATTTGCGGTCCACGAAACGCGCGTTTACGAGAGCTATCCGGCTGTGGATACGCGCGGAAATACGCCCCAAAAGAAGCTCCTGTACTTGTTTGGGCGTAGGGCGTTTTTGAGCTCGTTTCGACGCGCTAAAATACGCCCGGGTGGGAACCATGCACATAGGAAATTATGGGATTTCACTTATGGAGCGTTTTTCAGTATTTTTTCAGAAAATACAAGGCATTCTGTGATTGGAGGATAAGACATGATGTCACATTCCTGCCCCTTACCTCCTCTTCTAATCACAGAATGGCTTGTATTCTTTAAGAAAAATACCATGAGGGCAATTTATTAAAACTGGAGCAGACAAAATCTGGATCAGTCTATGGTAACCAATCAGCTCATGGTCCTGGAGGTTACCAAAAAGTGAGTGTTGTGTTTCTGCGCACTAAAATTAAATTTGGAGTGTATTTTTTTTACTGAAAACACAACTCTGATAAAAATTGTGTGATAAAAGAATTTTCAACCCTCTCTATTCCTCCTGGCGACTCCTGCTACCGAGACAAACACTGATGGGAAATCTCCAATTTTAGAGCGATCACCAGAACAAGAGGTGAGGCATTCTGGGATCATTGTGACAAGAATGTACAGGGACACCTGGGATTCCTGCCACATGGAACTTATAGATTCGTGAGGCAGAAATCGTAGGTGTCCCTGGTTCCATGCATCCACTGCACACATTAAAGTAATAGACAGGATGACAGTGGTTGCATCTGAACAGGGACACCTGGGATTCTTGCCCAGGGAATCTGTAGGTTCTTGCTGCAGGAATCCTGGAACTCCCTGTGGGAATGGGACCTCAGAGGTGAGAGACCAGTTGGGGCCTTCCTGGCTGGAAAAAGTGGTGGAAGCATCAAACCAGAAAGCTGGAATCCAAAATATATTGATTCAATTACAGCAGTCCAGAGCCAACTTAGATGATGGTTCAGTCACTACGGCCACTTTGAGGTAGAACCGGAAGAGGGAAAGTAGAAGAGCCACAACAAAAAACAAGTCCGAAACATAGCGGGCCACTGAAATCTGTTGGCTACACATGTTACATAGTTACATAGTATTTGAGGTTGAATAAAGACATTAGTCCATCAAGTCCAACCTATTAATGGTTTTATCTGGACTGCGGTAACTGATTCAATATATTTTGGATTCCAGCTTTCTGGTTTGAAGATTCCACTCTCACCAAACTTTCCAGCCAGGAAGGTCTCTCACCTCTGAGGCAAAATTCACATGGGGCGTTCCGGGATTCCTGCGGCAAGAACCTACAGATTCCTGTGGCAGGAAACCCAGGTGTCCTCTTCACATGCAACCGCTGTCATCCTGTCTAATACTTTAATGTGCACAGTGGATGCATCTAACCAAGGACACCTACGTTTCCTGGCTCAGAAATCCATAGGTTCCATGTCCAAATACACGCAGACAGCTGCAAAGCCTGTCACCAGAGGCACGTTCAGTTCCTTAGCCAAGCGCTAAGTAGCTGTTCTGCAGCACTTCAGTTCGCTGCAGCAGCTTCACTGAACGCTTCGGCTTCACAGTGCCAAGCAAAATGGCGCAGGATAATAATTTTGACTAATAAATACCATTTTTCAACTAATATTTGGTGTGCTCATCCACCAAAAAATTAAATTGTAGGTTCCCACAATGAACTGCTTTCCTCCATAGGGGTTCAGGAACCTTTCTCCAGTGCTGTCAGGTGTGCCCACAGTTAAAATGGCCGCTGGCGCTCTGTCCCTACCTTCTCCTTCACACTTTGTACTCTGCATGCACATTCACTTCCGCTGCCAGTACGAGGTTAGCAGTGCCGAGCACCGATTCGTTGCACAGCGTTGAGCTGCATTTTGTTAACTCAGCACTCGCAGCGCCTGAGCACCTGAACATGCCTCACGTCATTGATTTGTACAGGCTACACAGCCTCAGCTCAACGTAATCATCTGGCCATACCCCCTGCAGAAATACCCTGATCTGGGTGGTGTAAATGAACCCTAAAATCAGCCAAATACATTTTATGTGCATCAAAAGCATCATCATGTGCATCCCCTGCCAGCATGCCGAGGAGAAAGAACCTTCTCTTTGTGAGGAAGCAATGGTCTCTCTGCAGAAGTCTAACACACATCCCCCAAATGAATCAAAGCTAGAGCTTTCCAGTCAGCAGTGAGCATAAGCTATGCTGATTGCGAAGCTATTGGTCAGACCTCAGCAGAGAGACCACTGCTTCCACACAGAGAGGAGTGTCCTTATCTGCAGCATGCTGGCAGGAGGCAGACAGACATGTGGGATGCATTTAGCCGATTTAAACTTAAAGTTCTCTTGGGCTTTAAATCTAAATGTGGTGGTAACTGATTAAAGGAGAACTATGGGGTCAGGGTTTTCCCCATAGTTCTCCTAAGGGTCACGGGAGAACACAAACTAGCTACAGCTCGCGGTATAGACGCCGCAGCCGGGACGGATCCCCACAATACTGTCTGGATCCACCCAGCTGCGGGATTGACAGCTAGCTCTGCCTATCTAGAGGCAGAGCCAGCTGTGCCTGCCCCCGCACCCCATCCGTTTCGCAGTCAGCGCTGGAGGATCGGACAGGGGAGGCGGGAATCCCTGCAGGGAGCCGAAGGGAGGGACAGTCGCGGCTCTAAGCAGGGACAGATCGAGAAGTGAGCGAGCGCCGGTATGTGTTCGCTCACTTCCCGATCTACTGAGCCGACCTGTGAAAGTTTCATTGTCACAGGTCGGCTCAGATGAGGCTGAGTGAAAATCACTCGCCTCATAATTCTCCTTTAAACACTCCGACAGTGTTAGACTTCATCCAAACTTGTGTCAGTGTCAATACTGGTCTGCTTGGCTCCATGAAACAGTAGGGGAAAAAAAAAAGCACAAATATACTGAATACGATCAATAGAGAGATTACCCACATATAGCCATCAGAACACAATATGGGAAATTTACTAGGGCTGGAGTAGACAGAATTTAGAGCAGCTGACCACGGCAGCCAATCAGCTTCTAGCTTTCATTTTGAAAGTTAACTGAAAAAACTGAAGAGAGAAGCTGATTGGTTATTTTGCACAGCATCTCCAGATTCTGTCTGGTTCAGTTCTAGTACATACCCCCAATATTTCACATAACTGTCCGTTAGAGAAGGGCTAAACAGTTTATGGAGACAACAATGTGAAGTAGGTGGAATGTGATCTGACCCCCCTCTATCCCTCCAGTGCACATGCACAGGTAAGGTTACTATTCATGGCATATGGGATGTATAGAGCAGTGGGGAATGATCATTTAAAAATGAATGGGAATGGCTCCACTTAAGATGCATCATCAATGACATGCGATTAATACATCTGCCAAACTTTCCTCCCTCTGATTCCCCTATTAGCTGTACATAATGCTCATTTCCCTAAAGTAAATCATCAAATACAGGAATAGGCGCCCGAACAATGTACACTACCAATGGAAAGCACCCTGGCACGAAAGGAACCCATTACAATGCATCTATATATAATATAGTAGCAATAATGCAATGTGATACTGACTCTGGTTCCCGCACTGGCCGAGCTGCAAGGTGATGATCTCCCGAGGCATGCTTCACTATAATACCGCTGTCTGCTCTCCCGCTCCGCCGCCCGCGCTCTGCTCCTCTAACTGCGGCTTGACGTCACTGTACGGAACAACAAAGCCACAGGAACTGCACAGTACGACCAGTCATCTTTGAATTGACAGCCACGCTGGTGACGTCATTGTACGGAATGTTGCTTCCTGCTACGAGAACCGAAACATGAGGGTACGACCTTTGTGCTGATTGGGTAGAGTGAGGGAGACGTTGACAGCAAGCTGTACGGAAAAATACACGGGGAAAAAAGTATTCTGTACTGAACACGGGGGCCGCCATGTTATTTAGTGGATGACAGGTCTGCGCAGGCGCCTTAGACAGCCTTACGACAGTGGCGGGTAGGGGGGACACGGAGGGTCGGTCTCTACTGAGCTGCTGTGCTACCGGTAGGTTGGGTTTCATTTTTCTCACATGACTCAGGCTTGTTATCGTCTTGATGATCGAATTGTATGGATTGAATAACAAGTGTAAAGTTCTTATTTTCTGACGTCAGAGCCCAGGAGTGACGTCAATGTTGACAACCTGGTGAGTTCGGGAGGTGAATTCAAGATGGCGCAGAGAGCGGAGGAGGAGGATGAGATCTCGGGGCTGAGGAGGGCGAGGAGCGGGGGAGGACGAGGCTCGGTCGCCCGGGAAAGAGATGAACAGGTCCGAGCTGTGGAGGAATCCTTCCTGAGGAGCCTGGGGAACTACGAGCCGATCATCACCTACCTACAGGCCGTCCTGGTGTGGGAGAGACCCCGGCACAGCGCCCTGCTCCACCTCAGCCTCAACGCTGCCTTCTGGTGAGCCCTACATCCCTGTGTGTGAGATATAGAACCCTGTGTGCTCCGTATATATACACCGTGTGAGATATAGAACGATATCTATCTATAGATAGATAGAGAGGACACGAGAGAGAGCACAGATAGATAGATAGATAGAGAGAACACGAGAGAGAACACAAACGAACTCTGTCAACTCTATGCATGGAGTACTATGTGAGAGATATTCCATATACAACATACATATATACTGTGTGAAATATATTCCATGTACTACGTACACATAACATGTGAGATATATTCTATATACTACATCCATATATGTAATAATTGTATAGAATTTACAGAAACAATGTGGACTTTTGCGGTACCAACTCACCACAACTAGTTATCACAAACTAGTTACATTTTGGGTGTTGAACCATGTATGGTACCCCACATAACACTGGTCAGCTGTCCCATATACAACAATATCAATTCCTCCATAAACATGTTATGTCAGGGTTGGCTCCATATCTCAGTGTTGGTCATCCAGTGGCGGTGTGATGAGTACTGGGAGATACATCGACAGTAAAATTGACGTGAACCACGATGTAACATAAGAGCAGGAGCCCACAAGATGGACTGACTTAGAGGGAAAATTCCTTATCCTAATCGAAGGATCAAAAATGATGGCAATCAGCAAACAGTCAACTTAATGGACATCGAGTCCTATAAGTGGGAATGACTCATTACAAGGACGAGGTCCCAGGAAAAGTAGTACGCAGAGAGTATTCAAAAGAAGAATAGCAATAATGGTGGGACAGAACAATATCTAGTAAATCATATACATGGTTTTATAGTATTTGAGGTTGAATAAAGACATAGGTCCATTGAGATCAACCTTTTGTGAGTGTCCGTGTTTACCAGTCAGAGTACCTGTGCATCCAAACCATTCCTGAATGAATCAATACTCTGCTGACACCACTGCTTGTGGAAGAAAGTTCCACAACTTTACTTTATCCCAAAAGAAGAAGCCCCTCCACCCTTTGTGGTTAAACCTTTTCTCCTCTAATTTCAGGTAGTGCCTCTTGTCTTCTTTAGGGAGTTTACAGTAAACCGTTTATTACTGATATTACCATCACCATTAAACAATTTGTACAATCATGTCCCCCCTTAATCACCTAATTTCCAGAGTGAACACGTTTAATATTTGTAATCTTTCTTAAGGGGGGCTAAAAATCCCCCTATGTGATTACAAAGAGGATGTGACAGGTCCTCTTCATGGGGAGATCAGCAGGAGGAGTGAGACTCTACGGTAGATGGTAAAAGCTCCTGTAACAATGCCAGGGAGGTCTAACTGATGACGTTCTCAGAGATCTATGAATGCCAGCTACCGTCACCTGGGAATCCATATTAAACAAATATTGAGTAGCTTCACACAAGAGATTGCTTTGGTTTTTAATTAGCTTCTCTCATCCATTTGTGTCTCAATCTGTTTTTTTAGTAACATGGCTGACAATGCTCACAACCCAGCAAGGTGTTTTCCTTGTCTTTGCTGGCAAATACCCGTCCATTTGTGTCTCCATCTGGTTTTCTAGTAACATGGCTGACAGTTGTCACAACCTAACTAGGTGTTTTCCTTGTAATTGATAGCAGTAAAGCAACACATGTATATTCAGTATGATTGGAAGGATCAGGCCCCTAAAGCAAATTCTTTAGTTGGTTTGTATGTAATAGTGATGACACATTTCACACAGACCATGGTACAGGTACCCAGACTTTGCTATGGTTTGCAGTCTATAGGTTAGGAAGTGACAGACTTCAATGGCTGGGAGATGGTGGTAGGCAAGTCCCATAGAAATCTATAGGGCTCTGTTGCTCAGGCGTGGCCAGCAAGAGAAAGGTCTTTGGTGCAGGATGTGAGCAAACACTGGAGGAGATATAAAACTTGCCTTGGGCCAGCTTTGTTGCATGTCATTATCTGCGTGTCGTGTTGCAGAAATTCACTGTAGTAGTCCAAGCTACATACGGTCAATGCTGTCCTGTTCCAGGCTCTGCTACAGTGACTTACCCTCTGTATACTGAACACAGGGAGTCCCTCATTCAGCAATTCACCTTCCAGAAAACATTTGTATGCAAGGGGTTCTCTGATTGGATGGTGGAGAGGAGGGGTAGATGATGTCACGATCACCACCAAGTCAAATCAGAGAATGCCTTGTATTCAAAATGTTTGCTGAATGGCGGAGGTATCGAAGCGAGCTACTCCCTGTGTTCAGTGTACAGATGGCAGGTGGCTCTAGCAGCACCAGGAACAGAGCAGACTTCACTGAACGGATGAATTTCAGTATGTGAATTTCTGTATGTGACACATAAATAATTATGTATTCAAGCTGGCCCGATGTAAGTTTAACCGCCTCCCAACCGGGCGTTGTAACAAAACGACCAGCCGGGAGCTTCCTGGATGTAATGGGCCGTCAAAAGACGTCCTTTTAGCCCACTCGCACGCAGGAAACGACCACATTTTTAAAACAGGCAGCGATGCCTGTTTACATACAAGCTATCCGCCGGCTATAGAGCCGGCAGATTGCTTGTATGGGGTACCGATTGGAGCGCGGCCCCCCTCCCACTGGTCCCGGGCTCCGCTGTGCCCGGTGAGAGCTCGGGACTAGCATGGGGGCTCTGTGACAGGGGATCAGATGGAGATCGGTACACAATCTCCCTCCATCCCCTCTCCGTTGTCAGAATGCGGAAGTGATGTATATTACATTACTTCTGCATTCTTGTGTCACTCTCCAGCTTCAGAAGCTGGAGAGAAGCTGATGAAGCAGATCTGTGCTTCATCAGCTTCTTTGGGGTTCCTAGGTGACATTAGGGGTCTTGAAAATTCCTGATGTCTCCATAAAGAGGACCTGTCGCATCTCTTTCCTTTCACATAGGGGGGTTTCTTAGCCCCCTATGTGACAACAATAAAGTTAAGTGGAAACAAAATTAAAGTCACTCATGAAAAGGAATTAAAAAATAGTTTTCCCATAACGTCTTCCAGGACAGCATCACGAGATGGAATCTCCTCCCCCACACACAGGAAACACGTCACTTAATCTGCTTAAAAGACCCTCCTCTCCAAGTCCCCACCCATATATACATGCCTGCAAACATGTGTCCGGTGCGCATACGTGCGAATTGCGCCCATTACGGCGCACATGTTACATATCGCCGTGAACGCCGCAGTGAGAGCAATAATTCTAGGGCCATCAATCACTGATAACACTAAACTGATGAGCAGTACAAGCTTTTAAAGCGTTGCCTATGGTCAATTTTGGGTATGGTAGTTTTTCACGGGTTTTGCGCAATTTTAATGTTTGACATGTTTGGTGTCTATTTACTCGATGTAACCCCGTCTTTTATATTTTACCAAAAAAATAATAAATGTATTATAAATGTATTATAACATAATGTAAAAAAAATTTCAGTAATTTTTCCTTTTAATATAGTAAAAAATAAAAACCGCAATGGTGATGAAATACAACCAAAAGAAAGCTCTATGTGTCCCTAAAAATGGTATCAGATTCTTTTCAGTACAGCGCTGCATGACGGAATAAATGTCAGGTAAAGTAGCGCAGCGCTGAATACTGAAAAATGGTCTACTCTGGACAGGAAGGGGGTGTAAGCACTGGGTCAACAAGTGGTTAAAGGAGAACTATGGGGTCAGTGTTTTTCCCCATAGTTCTCCTTAGGGTAACAGGAGGACACAAACTAGCGTCCTCCCGTTACCTTAAGCTCAGTATACCGCGAGCTACAGCTCGCGGTATACTGAGACGCCGGAGCGGATCCCGACTTAGACGACGGGATCCGCCCAGCTACGTGAGTGACAGCTGGCTCTGCCTATCTAGAGGCAGAGCCAGCTGTACCCTCCCCCGTCCGTTCCGCCAGTCAGCGCTGGCAGATCGGAGCGGGGAAAGGGGAATCCAGCCCCTCCCCTGTCACGGCAGAGAGCCGTGACAGGATCGAGAGGTGAGTGAACCCGGTATGTGTTCCCTCACCTCCCGATCTACTGAGCCGACCTGTGACAGTCTCATTGTCACAGGTCGGCTAGAACTATGAGGTGAGTAGAAATCACTCATCTCATAGTTCTCCTTTTAATAAACATAATTCCTGGAGTTCAGCTTTAGCAGCAAATATAAACAACCCTCATGGTGTTGACTCCTTGTCGATGAGCATGAAAGTGGGTGCACACAAAATGGTGGTACTGTGTAAATCCACCAAGTAGCAGAAACTAGGACACCGGGGTCACATCAAGATTTTTTACTCAAGTCCAATATCAATAATCAGAGTTTTTGTAGATAGGAAGGTCCTGTTTATGATGGTCTTTAAGTGGTTAAAGTTTAACAATAATTAGGGTTGTCTTTATTAGTTGTATTTTTGGGATTGGGTAAAGCTGGCCAGAATGCCCTTCGATTTTCTTAGTTGGCTCTAATCAACGTTCATTTTTGACTGTAGCAATGAGGAAAATCTTATCTGAATGAACAAAGTTCTACCAGTGACTGAAGTTTTTGTTTGCACATGTGCTAGGCACAAAAAGGGGTGTAAGGGGTTTCAAACTAAATTAGCTGACTCAGCGATGGCGTGATCGAATGTTCTGATGAACCTTCAAACCAAATTCTCCCAGTGTATGGTCATCTTTTTTTTTTTAACAGGTAAAGTTTTTATTGAATTTTCATACATAAAACAATCACAGTAAGACAATGACAATTACAGAGCAACATTCCAAACTCCACATTTCAGCAGTCAGTACAAGACAATACAATAATAATAACTCAAAAACTAAAGATACAAATACAAGTAGACAAATACATCAAAATAAATCGACTTGTGGATCATTACACTCTGTTTCCGGGACACTACCAAAACAAAACCCAGGGTCAGCCAGACCACTGAGGGCAGGCCCCCATAGGGTCCAGGAGAAAAAACAAAACCCAGGGTCAGCCAGACCACTGAGGGCAGGCCCCCATATGGTCCAGGAGAGGAGTAAAATGAGGGGGGAGAGGAGCAGAGGGAAGGAGCAGTCCAGCAAAGAAAGGGGGGGAGAAGAGGGGGACGGAGAGGAATACCAGGCCAGCATCAGAAGGGCAGGAGTAGCTGAGGAGAGAAGGGAGCGGGGGGGGCTGAGAAACCCAAAGCAAGAAGACCGAAGGTCAGACATAGGATCAGGCATATTTGCGGAGATAGGGGGGGGAGGGTGTTCTCAGGAACTCCTCTCCGGTCAACCACGTCACTCATTTCCCCCCAACTCTCGAGACCTCAGCCCACTTCCTCCGGACTACCTCTCAGGTGATGCAGGCGGGAGCAAGGTCTCCCCACCCGGGCCCTCCAGGGTGAGACCCCTAGCCGCCACCCACTCCCCCCAGATCCGATCAAATTTGCAAGCACAGTTCCGGCCCATATATGTTAGTCTGTATATCGGGAGCATCCGATCAATCGTGCCCAACCATTGTCCCACCGTAGGAGGGGAGGGCAACTTCCACCTCAAGAATAATTTCCCTGCGGGCATAGAAAGCCACATGGAATATAAGAAGCTTTGTTGCCTTAGGAGCCCGCAACGTCTCTCCACGTCCCAGCAGGAATATCAACGGGTCCATGTCCAGCTGATGTCCGGACACCGCGCTTATCGTAGAAACCACTGACTCCCAGTAAGACCGGAGCTCACCACACGACCACACGATATGTAGAAAGGTGCCCTCCACACCGAGTACACCTTGCATCAGCAGTGGGATAGATTTTAGCCAGTCTAGTCGGGGTGTAGTAGGCCCTATGTAGAAATTTGAGCTGGATAAATCGTTCTCTGGGGGAGATCACTGTGGGAATGTAAGTCTGGACACAGTCCTCCCAAAGATCCTCTGTCAAGGCAGGTATATCTGCCTTCCATTTCTCATAGAGAGGTTTCAGCTGGGTACCCCCCTCACATGTCAACCGAAGGTATAAGGAGGACAGAGGCTTTTGTATCCCCTTTGACCTAAGGAATCGCTCAATCCGTTCCGAGTCAACCCCTATCGGACCAGGGAACTGGGCTCTATGTGCGTGTTGTAGCTGTAGATACAGGAACCTCATAGTCAAAGGCAGGGAATACTTGGCTCGGAGAGCCTCGAATCCCAGCAACACCCCCCCAGGCATGATGTGTTTGATCATTGTTATCCCCCGCCTGGCCCAGAGCTGGGGCTCCGGGACAGAGAGCAAATGAGACAGCCTCGGGTTGCCCCAAAGTGGTGTTTCCGGGGAGACAGTACCGTCCGGCATCCGTCGCCCCCTCACCCTGTCCCACACTCCCAAGACTGTGCGCATGGGTCCCGTGACCGTCCCGACTGCCCTTGGACCCCTATACACTAGGTTGCTCAGACCAGCGTAGGAACCCATCAATGCCGCCTCCAGGGTCACAGCCGGGTTGTCCCTATCCCCCTCAAACCACCAGTGGGCATTTACCAGGACAGATGCCCAATAGTATGATTTGAAACAGGGAAGTGCCAGTCCCCCCTCAGACAGAGGGAGTCGCAGGGCCTTCCTGGATACCCGGGGAGTCTTTCCTGCCCAGACAAAACTGCCAATGACGCCCTCCATAGTCTGGAAAAAGGAGTTAGGAATTTGGACAGGGGTGTTTCGAAAGCAGTAGAGGAATTTGGGGAGGAAAACCATTTTTATCAGGTTAATTCGGCCCACCGGTGTCAAGGGGAGTGTCTTCCAGGTTAAACATTTCACCCTCAGTTGTCTAAGTATGGGGTATAGATTGTTTTCGAGGAAGCAGGCCAGATCCGAGGTCACCACCACACCCAGGTATCGGAACTCAGAGACCTGCGTAAGTGGCAAGCCCGGATCCAGTCTCAGGGGAGAGCCACCTAGCGGGAACAACAGGGACTTCCTCCAATTCACCCGGAGACCCGAAAAGACTCCGAATGTGTGTATGGTCATCTTTAGGGGTCTGGAGCCCATTACTTTGTCTCACTTTGCTGATGGCGGTCTGATATTTACAAGGATCACATCAGTCACATGTATTAACTTTATTGTAGCTGCTCCTTGGACTGGGAGCTCAGACTATGAATTCATTATTCATAAACATCATTTGATATAATTGGATTTTATAATCATGTGATAATAAGGTCTTTACTGGTGGTGTTAAGACGTTTGCAAGGTGCGATTGGCACATGTCTGTGGTAGGATATTAGATTGTAAGCGTTTTCTGATACAGGGAACTTAGTTCTGTGTACAGCACTGTGGAATGTGTCCATTCAGTATAAATGTTATGTGTCATCCGAATGCCTGCCCTTGTTTTTCTGTTTGCTCACTAAAGTGGACTGCTTGGCGTGGTGCTGGCAGAATGAGATCCTTTATTTAGTTGGCTGCATGTTGATGATTTTCACTCTCTTCAGTACTTTGAGATTTGTACTATTGACAGCGGATCATGTGGTAAATGTATGCACATAGGAAGCTGCCGCTCCCCAAGGATGCTTACTCTGCTGACTTTGGATCCCGAGAGCAGCCCCAGGGATCCCGTCTTCATATTTCACGCTGGACGTTTATCATAAATCGTGCTGATGTAGCATTTCATGCATCTGCTGTTTAGGATGTTCAAGCTGAATCCACTGTTCTTTGGTGCCGTTGTCCTTACATGTACACGTGTTCAGTGTTTGTCCTTTATGATTTCAGGACCTTGTTTCCTATATAAATAGATAAGATGTTTCACTCACATTTGGGTCCATGCAGAATTTGAATATACAATCTATGTTGGAACTGTCCAGAGTTACTGTTGAATGGTTTATGTTTCCCCTTTATTTACTGTCAGAGCCTTGTATTTTAGCTGGAGTGCCAAGGACAGGTGCCTTTCAACTGCCATACCTCAATCGCCATCTTCCCCCTTCCCAGAATGGCCAATAACAAAGACTCTCTTACTTAAAGCGGCACTCCAGGCAAATCTCCAGATACAATGTTGAACTAGATGTATGTGATCTGTTTAGACCAAGGTAGGAAACTCCGGCCCTCCCGCTGTTGTGGAACTACTAGTCCCATCAGGCATTGCAAGACTAAGAGTTACAGGCATGACTCCCAGAGGCAGGGGCATGATGGGATTTGTAGTTAAAGCACAACTG
Organism: Nanorana parkeri; assembly: GCF_000935625.1. NCBI lineage: Eukaryota > Metazoa > Chordata > Amphibia > Anura > Dicroglossidae > Nanorana > Nanorana parkeri. The sequence continues at coordinate 542,404 of NW_017307360.1, forward strand.
GAGTTAGCCATCCCTGATTTGGACCTCCTACAGATTGATCCAAGATTCAACCTGCAAGTGTTACAATTCTGGCATGCCATCCTGAATCCTGCTGTATACTGGTTTAATGTGCACTGATATTTACTTTAATTCAGGTAC
>NW_017307360.1:542557-552637 GCF_000935625.1 Nanorana parkeri
TATAAATATATATATTTTTATTCTCTTTTTAAATGTCCATAAATAAATGAAATGTAATTTTACATCTGTTGGGAATTCCGCTTTAAGAACACATTTGGTGAATAGTCTAAAATGTCTACTGTGGCCATGGTTTGATTGTGTCATGGCTACAAAGGTATATCTGTATATTAGGGATGCACCGTTATATCGGAGACCGATGCATATCAGCCCAAAATAGCTCTTTTGGGGAAATGCCGAAACAACAAAAAGTTTGCCGATAATGACCCACCTCCCCTGCCCGTCCACAGTACAAGCTTCAAACACTGCCCATCAATCTGAAGCCCTCGTCACCTGCTGTGACTCTGCCCAGACCCCACTCGGATTGACCTGACTCGTCTGTGTGAGCGGGCGAAAATCCTCCTTTCTGCGGGTATATCAATATTAATGGGTGACCACATTGAAAATGAGGGAGGGAGTGGGGGTTGTTGGTTGCTGTGCTTACATTCAGTTCCCGGCGGCATAATCTTGCGGCTGCAGCTGTCTTTTACTTGGTTCCAGACGTCTGCTGCAGTGCGGAGGTAAGGCTGCTCCCCCAAATCACCCCGTTCCCAAGACCCCCCCAATCACACCTCACCTTGTCCTGTTGGCCGCTCTGCTGCCTCTGGTCCCTCCGCTTCCCCGTATACCATTTAACAGAGGTAAGATCGTACTGCAGTGACTGAAAACAATAGCAAACCTGCTATTGGCTATTACAAAATGCAATAGCCAATCGCATGTTGACTTTTGGACCCACCCACTGCCTGATGCCAGTCAGCAGAGGAGCGGACCTGAAGGAGTAAGTTCCAATCCAATAGCCAACCTGCGATTGGCTATTGCATTTTGAAATAGCCAATAGCAGGTTTGCTATTGTTTTCAGTCACTGCAGTACGATCTTACCTCTGCTAAATAGTAGAGGGGGAAGCGGAGCCGGCAGTGGGAGATGGTGGGGTGTAATTGGGGTGGTGACAGCTGTCAGGATGGAGCGTGGTACAAACACTCAGCGATCAGTGATTGCAGAGTGGTTGTACAACATTGAGGACAGAGTATGTTTACTATATCCTCAATTATGAATGAATGGGAAGTGTTAATCACCTCCTGTTTATTCATAGTTGTGGTTATAGTAAACATACTCTGTACTCGTGTTATGAATGAGCAGGAGCACTCATAGAGGATTCCTGTTCATTTATAACGAGAGCTGCAGTAAAAGAGATTGAAGCCCCTAAAAGTAAAGTTAAAAAATAAAAATATTTAATAAAAAAAGGAATAAATAAATATAAAAAAATTTAAAATATTTAAACATTTTGAAAAAATTAAAATAAAAAAACATTTTCGGTTGTGGCCTGACATATATATATATTTTTTTCTCGTTTCGGTTTTGAAATTTCCATTTCGGTGCCCCTCTACTGTATAGTGTTTTAATTTTAAAGGAAACCTGCACTTTAGATATACCTAAGCTGTTATTGCTTGCTTACATGTGAAAATGTTAGTTGTCTGTCTCTCCGGCCTCAATACTTTCTGAGGGACTGATCTAGAACAACTCCAGACCTCTAGCTGTTTTGGAACTACAAGTCCCATGAGGCATTGCAAGACGCAGACTTGTCTCCCAGAGGCAGAGACATGATGGGATTTGTAGTTAAAGCACAGCTGGAGGGTCGGAGATGCCTAACCCTGATTAATGTATTAAAATAGTCAAAAGTCATTAGTCTTACCAAGTCTACTAAAACTGCCCTTTTTTTTTTTCAATACTTTTTATTGAACACTTGAGGAAATCCAGGGAGATGTATAACATTTCTGAGCCTGTGTTGTGGAATAATGTTACACATTTTTTACTTAAAGGGTTATTAAACCCTCAGTTTGTTTTGTATATATCTACTGCTAGCAAGCAGTAGATATATGCAAAGAGTTTAAAAAAAAACAAAAAACGCTTTTAAAAGAGGTTAATACTTACCCGTGTCTTCCCGCGCGCTCACGCCCGAAAATTGGCAAATTCTCAGGTGGCAGCAAAGCAACTTGGGACGGGCGCATTCGCAGTTCACATTTTCGGCCGGGAGACGAGGAGAGACACAAGGTAAGTATATGGACGCCTGCACCCGCATGAAGACACCGTGGGACAGGAAGTGCCAGCAAGGACAGAGGAGTCGGCGCTGGACCGGAGACCCGCAGCAGAGCTGGATGGACAGATGAAAACGACAGGAATGAAGGAGATCGGATTAAGAAACATAATTTAAGGTAAGTGCTTTCATTAACATTGGGGGGGAGGGAATTTTTTTAAAAATATTAACCCCTTCATGACTGAGCTTGTTTTTAGTTTCTGTTCGTAAATGACTGACACACTTTTGACATTTTTGCTGTGTGATTCTTCCACGTACCAGGGTGCAGTCACTGCATAAAAAGCGCCGCTCCAGGTATCTGACCCTTCCGGGTATGTTGCGTATCGGGTCCTCCACCGTGGCCGATGGTTCCTCCTGCTGGAGCCTGTGTCAATGTGGTTAGAAATAATCAGCCTTTGCTGACCAGTTGTAATTGTCCCATAGTGTGGTGTCTTTTTCCTGGAGCCCACACTAATTGTCCTTCACAATGTTCTATTGTACACATTTGGTCCACTATAATTACAGAGAGGAAAGCAGCATGTTGCAGATTCTAATGAGAATTATTGACTGCTGGTCCTAATCTTTTTATTTATTTATTTATTTTTCACAGACGTCATTGGCAAACAATTGGCCAACTGATCGGACAAAGAGCGAGTGTTCAGTCCCGGTCTAGCGGTCGCCGCTGTGTTTTTCTCTTTTCTATGTGGCTAATGGCATCTCATTTCAAAGTCTTCATCTTTAAAATGCTTCAAACATACTCGGTAAGCCCCTTTGCTAGCTTATGCTATTTTTATTACGAAATTTTCCAGTTTTAGGGTCAGCATGAATTTGTTATAACAACTTTCTTATCATGTCCTTAGATCTTGGAAATACATGCAGATTTATTTCAGAATCACATTTATGATATGATAAGACAAAACCTTTTATCATTCCATTAAATAAATCAGTAAAAGAATAACACAGTTTACATTTCTACATCAATGCACAACAATTTTGGCCAGTTTTAGTTAAATATTCAGAGAGGCACAATCCAGCACAGGCTACTTTCCCAGGCCCTGTGCTGGACAGCAGCAGGTCATACCTGTAGTCCCAGCGGGGCACAAGCTGGATATGTGGCAGTCACCCTGTAAAACAACAAGTAAAACAAGGCAGCAGGTGAAATGTGCTGCCCTGTATGTGACATCAGCCCAGGCTGGTCCTCCTACTCTTTTTCTTTGTTTCTCCTTTGTTTTTTTTGTTTTTTTGGGGGGGGGGGGGGGGGGGGGGGGGGGGCTATTTGTACTGTGCAGGTGGTGTTCTTTCCATGGGTTTTATAACTTATTCATAACTCATTAGTCAGGAACCTTCTGGCTGCTGTCTGTCCTCCTAGTTTCCAACCCAGAACACAAACTCGCAGCTTTTTCTTTCTGCTATTGAGCACCTGTTCCGTTCTGAACATAATATCGTGGGAAATAGTGATTTATGTACCTAATTTTATTGTACAAACGTGTGTTTTGTGGCTAGGACAACAACTTCCTGAAGTCATTCTGCAAAAAGAGATCCAGTTCAAAGAACTATATGAGCACATTAACCAGAGAAAGTCATTCTGTACATGAGAATCAACCTTCTGCAGTATGCATCTTGTTTTTCATCTAGTTCAGCCATGTAATGATGAGTCACCTATACTAAGAAGGGTCTGAACCGAGTTCTTCTACTACTTTTTCCTTTTTAAAGCGCAGCTGTTCCCAGACTATGAACATGAAATCTGGCCAGAATGGGACTGGAACACACTGCATCTGGTGTGAACCTAGCCTAAGGGCCAGTTCACACCACAAACTCCGCGTTCCAGTGCATTCGGCCTCTGGAACGCACTGTAGCGCAAGTCGGCCGACTCCCTGCGGGAGGGGGCGTCGCGGTGCATTGAAGTCAATGGCACCGCAGCCACCCGCCAGCAGTGCGATCGCCGGTCCAGTGCGTTCTGCAAAAATACTGCAAGCACTAAACGGATATAACAAACTAGAAAAGATTATGGTTAGGGCAGAAACAGACATTTCCCAGCACACTCGCCAGCCTGTTAAAAAGGTACACTGTCTTACTACTAAGGTTAGAAACAGAGGTTTCAGTTGTATAACTTTTGCAAAACATGTGGAAGCCGCGCTGCTTCGTCAATGTCACTCTGTATAGTGCGGTCCTAACTCTAATCTATGAGAGCCTCCATCTTGGAGCATATTTATAGCAAAGGATGAATTCCGTGCAGGTTCGCCAGGAGGTAGCTCAACCTCCTTAAGGGCCCTATCACACCATGTCCGGGCCAGGTCTGCACGCCTTTATGCAAACGCAGTGCAAAGACATTGACGAGGCAGCGCGGCTTCCACATGTTGTGCAACTAAAACCTCTGGTGAGTGTGCTGGGAAATGCCGGTTTCTGTACTGAGTAAAGCCCTTCCATGTGACCTTGCTTTAAAGCTTGTTATGAATTGATGAGTACATTTGTCATTGGTTTCACTCATGGTTAGTGTTCACATACCGTTTACTTTAACACGGTGTGTGTTTTCATTACCAATGATAAGTGTTCGTGGACCGTGCCGTGACATTTTATGAAACATGCTGTGCAGTAGCTCTATATAACAGAAAAAATATGCTGGAGTATGTGAAAGAGAAATGAATCTGGACATGTGCCCAGATCAGCGGATCACTTTAGGGTGGCTGTGAGACCTCTAATCTGAAAAGCAGCTTAGCTTTGGTTGTGTAAAATCTGCCATGTCTGTGGGTCATGTGAGAGCAAGGGGCAATCCTGACATTTTATGCCATTTCATCCATCACATTGCTCTGCTCTTGTTCTCCAAATATATAAACACTTCATTTGGGAAAGGTGGCTTGTGTAGCATTTTGATAATGCTCTAACCTCTCACTATATGGTTTTTCTTTGCAATGGTTTGTATTGAGGAATCAATCACACTCCCTAGATGCACGATCGATGCGTCCAGAGATAGTGATTGATTTTAAACCACATGTAAGCATATCACATACCATCACATGCAGTGTGTCAGCGTTAAATGCAGCGGCTGTCATCTGATCATTAACTGGAATGGGTGACAGTTGCAGCTTGTAAATGGCAGATTAGGAATTCCTGACGCAGGAATCCCTAATCGAACCTAAACGTATAGGTGTGACTGTGGCCTAAGGTTTTCATTCAGCAATCCCAAAATATATTAGGTTAATGGGCTTCTCCTCCCCCCCAGCCCCAGTTGGCTGTACTGTATATCTGCTCGTGTGTTTTATTTTAAGGGATCATAGATTGTTGCTTCCTTTGGGGGCAGGGAGTGGTTCAGAGATCCAGTAGGCACTGCAAGAAAGTGAGCTGTATAAAAAAAAAATCTATTATGGCAATACCTCTTTATTTGGGCATTGCTTTAATCATTACCTTTTTGTTTGCTTGTTTTGGATCCCTAAATCCATTTCTTCCTTGTTCTGGGACCAGTGAAATGAATGTGAAATCCAATTATTGGTAGGCCCTAGACATAACTTAAGGGATTCCTTTGGAATCTCAACTTTGTAATTTCTTATCTCTGTTCACATCGTGGTTTAGTTATGAGAGTCCGGCTAGGCTCATGCCATTCACATGCTCCCCTAGATAGCGCTGATGAGTTTAGGAACTTTCATAAATCAGCACTGTAGTCTTTGGTCACGTTTCACATCCATTGATTTTGAAATGTTAAATTAACTTCAAGCCATCCATACACGCATAGATTACTATGGATAGAAAGAAATCTAACATATTCCTCCACCTGCGTAAAACAGTGCAGATAGACAAATCTCTCATGGCAGGCTATTGTGTTCTGACAGCTAGCGCCCACGGCTGTCAGAATACCTCAACAGGGACTGCAGCTGAATCATCATCTTGTGCAGTAGAAACAAACAACAAGCCTTGGATCTTTGTAGTTTGTGACTTTGACAAATTGATTTGGTTGCTTAAAGAATAAGTACACGATCTTAGACTGATATGGGGCTCGTCTTTCTCTGTCTCCTGGCCAGGAAACATAGGGAGATGAGCCCCTCAGACTGCTATGCGGCTCTAGTACGCAGGCATATCCTGCAGTGCGCAGACTTCGGTGCGGGATGTAAGCAATCCTCAGAGACCACAGGCACTGGATCTCTAAATATAACTCTCTGGAGGGGGAAGGTGGGTTCTGTGAAGCAAGGGTTGGGGAAGGAAGGTGACAAAGATAAAGTGCATTTATTCTCTTTAGGGCTTGTTCACAACCTATGTATCCCTATGCTATTTCTGGGCTCTGTTCACACCAGTGCCGTCCGTTCTGGTCCAGACAAGAAAACTATACTGCTTGTCTGATTTTTCTCTGGTTTGGAGCACATGTAAACGCATCAAAAACGCATCAAAAACACTGGACTGCACCTGAAAACCCATTTTAGGGTAAAGAAAAAAAAACACTAATGCTAAATTATCAGAACCAAAATAACATGTCAAAGTAAAACTATCAGACATCACTGTTTACAAAGTCAGACTGGTATAGAAGCGCTGACTTTTATCTCTGGTGGTAGTCTTTTAGATGTCACTTAAGGTCAGGCCAATGCACAGAGATCAAATATGTTTGTCCTGTTACTCCTGAAATATCACCCACTGAGCAAGAAACACATTGACATTCATTCCAGGTTTTTTTTCTTTCCTTTTCCTATTTAAGATAGCGTTTTGCAGCCTCATGAAAAACATTATGGTGGCCTTGCCTTTCTGCAAATCTATTTGTGGAACATCATGCTAACATTTTGGCTAGGGTTTAAACAAAACTTTGCTTCCCCCCCCCCATCCCTTCCCCCCGAAAATAGATGCATGCCCATGTATTCAGTTTACCTGTATGCTTGATTTTAGCATTATAAGGGAAGTTCACCAGCCTAGTGTAGTGATTTTTTAACTCCTTTTTTAATAAAAAAAATAATTTATTATTGGTATTTATATAGCGCCAACAATTTTTACATAGTTGCACATTCACATCAGTCCCAGCCCTCAAGGATCTAAAGCTGGCCGTACACCTTACAACCATCGCTCGACTTTCATTGTGCGATGGTTGTAAAGTCATTAAAATTTCATACAACCTGCTTCTAATCGCAGGGCCTACAAATTTAGTATCACCATCTTTTTATTCTACCGGGCCTGCGCTTTCAGAAAATATATGGTTTGGGGGGTCTTTTACAAAAGCTAGCAATGCAGCAGTTGAAAATCAAATCAATTAAGAAAAAATTGCAGAAAATTAAAAAATGGCTTGGCCAGCTGATTTGAAAAATGTTCCGGAGGGCTTGGCAGCGAAAGGGTTAATGGAAGTGATTCATAGCCGCCCTATAACTTCTATGAGGCAAGAAAGGTGCCCCCCCATGTATACCAGGCTATCCATAACTGGCATCAGGATGGAGAGTGGTCCCCGTTCTCCTCTGTACAGTATGAATATGGATGTGCTCGGCTCTGCACTTCAAGATTGAGGGCTTGTTCACACCATGTCCGGATCATGTTCAGACCAGAACGGTTTGTTCCCGGACCAGAAAAGCATCCCAATGTATACCTATGGTAATTCCGGGCTTCACACAGCGCCGTCCGCACTGCATTTTCAGATCTGGTCCAGGTATGGTGTGAACATAGCCTAAAGCTACCCATACACCTGACGATTATCGTACGATAATCGCGGGTGATCCCGGGATTGTACAATAATCATAAGGTGTATGGGCAGTGCGCGTTATGGGTTAGAGCTGTCACATCCCAGCCAGCTGTGGCAGGGTAAGGAGCTGATCAGGAACTCTCTGGGCTAGTTTACACCAGATGCAGTTGTGATGCAGTCCGTTCAGTTTGGCAGCTGCTTCAAAATCGCGTCACAATTTCTGGTGCTCTTTCAGGGCCCTGTCACACCATGTCCGGACCAGATCTGCACGCATTTCTGCCAAACGCGGTGCGTTTGTGATGCATTCCATGCGTTTTCTTTTGTTTTGGGGGTAAATTCATTATGCAAATTAATCTCTTCCTGCTCCATGTCATTGCTTCTGTTGCGTGCCGGTGCAGTACGTTTGTGACGCGTTCCGGTGCGTTCTAGTGCAGCAAAAATGTGACAGCATTTTTTTTTTCCTGCACTGGAACGGGCTGGACTGGTGTGAACAGAGCCCAAAAATCACATACAAATGCATTAGGATGCATTTTTGATGCGGAAGAAAAATGTAACGTACCGCATCTGATCCGGACATGGTGTGAATGGGCCCTCACACCAGTGCAGTCAGTTCCGATGCAGTCAGAAAAAATCCTGCTTGCCACATTTTAGCTGCACCTTATTGCAACCGAGCGCATCGAAAACGCCTGCAAATGCACTGGACTGCACCTGAAAGCCCATCTTACGCTAAACTCAAAAGCGCAGTAAAAACGCGGCAAAATGCACCGCAGTGCAGCTGCGCAGACTCACACAGTTCTGATGCAGTTATGGTGTGAGCTAGCCCTCTGTTGGTGCCCAGGTCCCAGTCACACCATATCCAGTGCATTTCCTTTTGTGGTTCGATCCCGGAACGCACTGGATCGCATAGATCAAGCCGGCAGTGTTCTGGGGCGGGAGGCAATCGCTTGCACCAGAACACGAGGTACAGGAATACCCTCCGTTGCAGTTTGATTGTAAACGCTGCCCAGCTTGATCTATGCGATCCAGTGCATTTCGGGCTTGGAACGCACAGGATAAAGTGTAGGGAAGACATCAGTAGTGTATTAGACCCATGACATCTCATTAAAGGGAAACTGTCACTGCCTAATTACTGTCACACGGGTCTGGGCGATTTAATTGAACAATGCAAACTTCAGTGACCTCTTTTTAACGGTGTAATTGGCAGATGCAATTATGTTATTAAAAAAATAACCTAATTAAAAAAAATATACAGTATATAGCCTCTAATAAAAAAGTGTTTCATGAAAGCATTGTACCAAATAAAGGCCTTAGGAAAAACATGAAAAATATTTAGGTATGTTAATCAGTCTAGGAGTTATTGTCGGGTTCACCAATCCATGCTGATGCTGCTGAATTTGACCTGGGCAACCAGGCCTCAATGATTTTCCCTCATGTAATAGAAGAGCACACACTGCATGTTAGAACCTCGTGCTTTGGTATATGAGGCTTGATATTTTACTTCATGTAAAACATTCATAAAAAATCACAACTACAGACTGTCAGGGGTCCATGTAATATACATTGAGAACCACTGCGGTTGACTACGGCATTATGAACCATTCCTGCTGTTTTTCGGGTATACACATTATGCATTAAGCTGTGATATTCATGTGGACAAATCAAAATTCAGTGTGAATACTTGTCTTGCAGGTTCTTTGCTTTGACGTCGCTCAGAATTCTATTTCTAGCAGCATTTGGCCTGATGATCGTTATCTGCGTAGATCAGTGGAAGAACAAAATCTGGCCTGAACTGGGAGGTAAGAAATCTTCTGCTTCCTGTAGCAGTATCCTAAAGCCAATGTAATATTGTTATTAGGACAATAGATAGTAAAATCTGAAATGACAGGAAAACAAAATGTCAGGGAGGGTTGGGGTGGGGGTGGAAAAATGCGATCTCTCTCTCCTGCCGGCCGCTGCAGCTTCAGTGCGGCTAGGAGGAGAGGGATGGAGCGCTGACAGGTGTGATCAGAGCAGAGGAGCGGCAGGTATGGTCCCGCCGCCGGCTACCTTGCACGCCGCGTCGAGTAGACAGTGAGAGCTGTCACAGGAGTTCTAGCACAGTGCTGTGCTAGAACTCCTGTATTGGAGGTGACAGGTTCAATAAAGAGAACATGTCACCTCCAAATGCTATCACACCGGGGCTTGTCAGCTAGCTCCTGTGTGATAGCAATAAAGTTAAGTGAAAAAAATAAATAAAAATGTATAAATTATAAAAATAAATAAACATTTATGAAAAAATAATAATTAAAATGATAAAAAGTAAAAGATAGTAAGATTAGTAGATTAAAAAAA
>NW_017307360.1:552674-584553 GCF_000935625.1 Nanorana parkeri
GTCGGGTCTTTTCTGCCCGTGCGTGCCCGCTAGGGGGCGCGCGCGAGCAGAAAAAAATTGCCGTCTGGAGACGGCAACCCGCAGATGCTGCAGTGCCGTCCGTCCGTTTTTTTACTACGGGCGGACGGCAAGAGGTTAAACCACGGTTTTCAGTATAGCTTTGGGGTTTTCCAGAGCATTGGTATTTGTCTCCTGCTTTATTCCAAAGGTGACATCTCTTAAGTCCAGTTCAAGATGTATGTGTGACCCCAGCCAGCCCTCTCCCTAAGCCCTCGTTCACACCTGAACGTTTTGTAGCGCGTTCTACGCTCGACGAACGCTCTACAAAACGCTCAAACATCTAAATCCCATTGTAGTCAATGGGTCTGGTTCACACCTTGGCGTATTTCAGCCCGTCCCTAACGCGCTACAAAACGGCCCACGCCTGAAAAGGTACATGTACTACTTTGGGCCGTTTTTGTTGCACGTTTCCATTGGGATACAGCCAAGTAGCCCTCGGAAACGCGCGGTTGTCGCACAATTTTTTTACCGCGCGACAGACGCGCATATGCAATACGCCTAGGTGTGAACCAGGGCTTAGGGAAGTTATGGGAGGGGGATTGGGATGCCAAAATACATCCAGATCATGACCAGACCAGATTCTTTCCGGACCCAAAATGCATCCTAATGTATCCCTATGCTATTTCTGGCCTCTGTTCACACAAGTGCAGTCCTTTCCAGTCCAGACCAGACCAGAAAAATAGTGCATGTCTCATTTTGTCACTGGAACTGTGCGCAGGTTCACATTTTCTGGACCAGATCAGTGTGAACCTGCCCTAAAAGCCAACATTTTAGCATTTTGCTGGTCTGGAGCATTCAGGTGTGTCTTAACACAATGCCAAGGAGGCAAGACATCAGCAATGATCTAAGAGAAGCAATTATTGCTGCCCATCAATCTAGGAAGGGTTAGAAGACCATTTCCAAACAATTTAAAGTGCATTATTCCACAGAGAAAGATTCAAGACAGTTACCAATCTTCACACACTCCAGGAAGTTGACACATACTCAAAGAAGGTGTACCTTCTTTTTCACACGTGTGTGTGTGTGTGTGTGTGTGTGTGTGTGTGTGTGCGCACAATATATATAAAATAGGAGTTCTTGTTTTTTTTTAATATTTAATCAGGGAAATCTAAAATATTTTTTATATTTACCACTTGCTGCCAGCATGTGGGTTGCTCTAACTCAAAGTGTATCCACAGGCTCAAAAAAATGCATTGAACTCTGAGCACAGACGGCTAATTCTCTCCCCTCTTCTGCAGTATGCGTGAATCCCACACATACTCAGTCATATAACTGGCAATAGCATTGGGAGTTATAAACAGGGTAGCTTACTTCATGACTGCACTTGTTTTCAAATCCTGTAAAGATTCTGGCAAAATGCGCTGAGGCAATTAGTGAAAAGGTTTTCACAAAAGGGTAAAGAACTGCAAAAAAAAAAAAAAGGGACTTTATTTCTGCATACTGGGGCACTGAGGAAAAAGCCGTATGTAAGCTCTGTGTTCATCTGTGTTGGAGCTTATTCAGGGCTAATTACCTTTTTTGTGTCGGGGAGGGGAGGGTTAAAGAAAAATGTATAAACAGTAGAAGAAACTTTGCCAGGCTGTTTCTGCAGGAAAAACATACACCCTCCTATGCTCTCTCTTGTGTCCTGCAGCCTGGGCAAACATCACATGCTGTCTGGCTAACATGAACATTGTAGTTGTTTTGCGTCATTGGAGGTTGCAAAGAGTCTGATGTTTTCAATCAAGCAGATCTGAAAGAATTTTTAAAGAGATCTGAAACCAGCAATCACAAACCACACATAGAAACATGTTTTTTAAAAGGAGAACTATGAGGTGAGTGATTCTCAACCAACCTCATAGTTCGAGCCGACGTGTGACAGTTTAATTGTCGGCTCAATAGATCGGGAAGTGAGCGAACACATAACGTCGCTCGCTCACTTCTCGATCCTGTCCCTGCAGAGAGTGGTGACTGTCACTCATGGCTCCCTGCAGAAATTACCCCCTCCCCGCTCCGATACTCCAGCGCTGACTGGAGGAACGAACGGGTGAGGGGGCGGGTACAGCTGGCTCTGCCTCTAGATAGGCAGAGCCAGCTGTCAATCACGCAGCTGGGTGGATCTCGACAGTATTGTCTGGATCCATCCCGGCTGCGGCGATCTCAGTATAACGCTGTAGCGGTATACTGAGCTTTGGGTCACGGGAGGACGCTAGTTTATGTCCTCCCGTGACCCTGAGGAGAATATGGGGAAAAACACCTAAAAAAAAATGCACAGTATATGGTCGGCTTAAAAGCACTGAAATTACTATATCCTTTACTGCAGTTCCAAGAGGTGACTTGAAATGAACTAGAATGGCTCTACCTTAAAGTGCACATTTACCCCCTTCACTAAAAATCACATCAGCGTGCAGCTCTGCATCTTACATTCATTAAACTTTTTTCCTTTTTCTTACAATTACTATTTTTCCACTTCCTGGTCCTCTTGGGCATCAGATGTAACCCTGGGAAGAGATGCATCCTGGGAAGGTTACATCACCAGTGCATTGCTGGGAAATCTCACCTGTAAACTGCAAAATCCCGCAAAGGTTCCATTGAGTAAAAGGAGATGGATTAATCTGCCCTTAGTAACAATGGTCACTGTGAGAAGAAGGGGGGGGGGGCAAGGTATGCAAAGAGAAAAAAAAGCTGCCAGATATCAATAAGTGTCTGTTGATCGCCATTCCTAAACCTTTGTTAAGGTTCCATTTTTAGGATTAGGGGAAAGTTCCTCTTTAAGTTTGTTTTTTTCTGTAACCACCGTTTAGATCTGTTGCAAAACTGAACATGTTTACTAAAAACTTTTGTTTCCCAAATTTCAGCTGCAAGATCCAGTGACCTGGACAATGAGAGGTAAGAAAACCAGAGAAAGGAATTGTATGCAGCAAAACTATGGCACTGTAAAATAGCTGATGCAGAACATAAATATATAAATATAAAAATGTTTCATTTCCACTGCTACTTGGCAGTGGTAGCATAGATGTTTGTCTGTTTAAATCTACATCTTTGCAGAAAGCTCCATAGTAGCGCTTTGAAATCTTGCATTACACTCTGCATGTGAACGTTGCATAGAATGATTTATAATGGCTGCACCTAGAGTGAAAATGGTACTCAGCTGTAACACTAATCTTAAAGTAAAATTAAAGTCTTATTTTTTTTTTTTTACATGCATCTACTGATAGCAAGTAGTAGATAAATGCAAAAGCCTTTTGAAAAATAAAAGTTACCAAATAAGTAAATACTTACCTCTGTCATCGCCGCTCGCTCCCGGCTGCAGCATCCAGACTCCCTGAACTGCAGTGCAGGAAGATCTGGGCGGGCGCATGCACAGTGGAGATCACCGAGGAGAGACTCAATAGAAGTCAATGCACGCAGCCGTGAGTGTGCACGTCAGACAGACACCGTCGGACTTGAAGAGTCTGCACTGGATCTGAGACCGGTACCAGCGCTGGAGGGACTACTGGAAGGAAGATGGATGATGATAATCGGAGCAAGAGGCATCACTCAAGTTAAGTCCCTACAGCAGGATTGCTGTAAAAAGGGAATGGTACCTAATAATAATGTGACATTGTTCAGACATTGAGTTGTAGTTCGGAAGGCAGTTGTGACACAAGGAAGTGCTTAATCACAGGCCTCAATGACATTGTGTCAGTGCATTGGGGAAATGCATCCATTTTGTCAAACGCAGCCTGAACGCAAGACAAGGCAATTTGCCTTGTCATGGGTGGTGACAGTTCACACTGAGTGAGGGCACCCTGAACCAAAACTACTACCACAGTATTTTTCAGTGCCATGCAATACCCTCTGATGTACACCATGTTGGTCAGGGGTTCATCCTACAGGAAGATAATTAATCGAACAGTAGGTGTGATTGCGTGGTAGTTTGCAATTAAAACACTGACAGACACACACAACTACAGACTCGCACACTCAGACATTCTCTCACACACACACACACACTTCCCAAAACTTTTTAGGGGTTCAGTGTGGGCTGTTGTGCTGTTACGGAGCTCCATCCATACGTGCATTGCTTGTACAGCTCCCTTGCACTCCCTGTAGAGGTTGCGGGAGCCAGAATGTGACGTCGCGAAGGGAGCAGTAAGCCATGCACATATGGATGGCGCTCCCCTTGCAGCCATACCTCCAGGCCACTCCACCCCACCTCAAGCTGGCACACGGCGCCGTGCATGACAACTGACAGTTCTGTGCTATGGGGGAGGCTGAGTAGCTTCTCACCTAGTGCAGTAGAAGCCTGCCTTTGCTTTGATGTGATGTTGGAGGCCTCTCAGATTGGCATTACCATAATCACATCATCTTTTCAATTCTACAGGTGACTATTTTTTTTATTTTACAGTCAATGGTCTGCTATAAATGTTATGCATTTTATCCAGTACGCTTTGTGATGTCTTACAGCTGGGGGTATGTGCATCCGAGACTGCTCAGTGTTCCTGAGTTATGTCATCATGCCGCTGAAATCTGGGTCAGTCTAACAAATTTCAGAAGAAACCTCCTGCTTTTTAAGGCTGAAAATCCAGGGAAGGTAAGACGTTTGTTTCCAGGCATTTCATTAATTTGCTGGGGCATAGTACTAAAATGACTAGATAAATGTGAAATGTAAAATGGTTTACTGTGCAGACTTAGACAAACACAAAGGTACTGTTTCTGCCTTTGACAAATCTTCAAGCCATTTTTGAGCAAAAAGATTTGAGGCCCCAGTTATAATGCAGCTTTACCACGGCCATACCACTGCTTAAAAAAAAAAAACATTTTGAAAGCACATCGGTGTGCTTTATAAATGCGCATTACTCCATTCATAACAATAAATAGGTGGGGCATGTCACATGACCTGGCAAAGTCAGGTTACTGGCTTCTTTAAAGGAGAACTATGGGGTCAGGGCTTTTCCCAATAGTTCTCCGAAGGGTAACGGAAACGGTTCCCAACAGTTATGTCTGGATCCGCCCAGCTGCGTGAATGACAGTCAGTGCTGGAGGATCGGACAGGGGAGAATCCAGTCACTTCCCTGTCACGGCTCTCTGCAGTGACAGGATCGAGAAGTGAGCGAGCGCCGGTATGTGTTCGCTCACTTCCCGATCTACTGAGCCGACCTGTGACAGTTTCATTGTCACAGGTCAGTTCAGATTATGAGGCTGAGTGAAAAGCACTCGCCTCATAATTCTCCTTTTTAATTAAGGAGTTCTCTCTACAAAATGAAGTAGAAAGATCTCTGCGGGACACTGCAGGCACACCTTGCTTGTAAAATAAAGGCTACGTATAGATGTGCAGTAGAGAGCCTATATCAGTGATGGCCAACCTTTTTGAACCCGAGTGCCCAAACTGCGACGCAAAATCAATGTATTTATCTCAAAGTGCCAGCGCTGAAAATAAGTTTAGTATTGCATTTTGGGCGCTCGGGTTTAAGAAACGTTCAACATCACTGCCTTACGGCCTTGTACGGCTCTCACGGGGGACTCGAATGTCCCGGATCACCTCTGTAGTCGGGCCGGTCACAATCAGACAGCGGCGGTGACCTCTGAACTGGCAGATTAGACGGCCGCTTGCGGGGGCCTCCCGGGGTCCTAGCGAGGAGGAAGCAGCGTCTAACCTACCTGTTTATTGGCTGCCGCTGCCTAATTGTGACTGGCCCGGATAGACATGGATCCTGCAAAGGCTACCAAAAAGTATTGCACAGCCCACCTGTGACTCTTTGGTGGGCTGTGCATAATCTATGCTGGGCCCTGCCAGCACAGTGCTCCTACCTTACACGGGAAGCCCAGCCTTCACTGCTGCCTCGGCGCCCAATCGTCTCAGCTCTGCCGCTTGACTGGCCCCTTGGCGACGCCTCCTCCATTGCAGTTTCTGCCTTTGCCTCAGTCTTCACAGGCCTCTTCCATCACCCCCGACTGTCTCCGCCCCCTGTCTCATGCCGCTCCTTCCCCGTCTCCTCACGTCCTCTCATCTCCGCCTCGATCTCACTCTGTCTCCGGCCCTGTCTCATGCCGCTCCGTCCCCCGTCTCCTCCTGTCCTCTTTCATCTCCGCCCCCATCTCCCTCTGTCTCCACCCCCTGCCGCTCCGTCCCCCTTCTCCTCCTGCTCGCTCGCCCGCCCGCCGATTTCTCCCCGTCGACATTAGACAGCTCGGCTGCCTTAATGTTTTGGGGCCTGAACCTGGGCTCGCGTGCCAGCAGAAAGGGCCTCGTGTGCCATAGGTTCGCCACCACTGGCCTATATGAATGGACCTCTTCAGGTACAATTCCATGAAGATGAAATGTACACTTACCACCACGACATCCTTTAACATCCTGTGGTTTTCCTACTATTGATTGTTACTATGTTGCAGCCTACTGCAAACAGGGAGCCAGAAGCAGATAATGACGACAGTGGTAGGGGAGTCGGGTAGGGGAGTCGCTGAGAGCTGGTTTTTGCAGCATAATATCCAGAGAAAACGGTCATGGAGGCAAGTGTAAATTGGATGCAACACTTGCATCCAACGGCAGTAGGCGTGTCTTGAAGACATCCAAGTGAATGTTATTTTCATTATGAATGGTGGGTGATACGAAAACTTTGAGCCCGCTCTATATAGTCACCACATTGGCATTCCTCCTAATACCCCTTCCAAATTCTACTTTCACTGGAATCTCTATAGAGGTTAATGGAGATGACATACTGCTATAAAGGTCTTTAGAAATATTGTTTCAGATTGTTATTGGTATTGAAAAAACAATCCGTTAATAAATCATCCTTTGCCGCTACTTAGATGTCTAATGATTTCCCATCCAGGCAAGTATTATAAACCATAGCAGTGATATTAGATTGTGCCTGAGCTCTAACAAACATTCCTGACAGTGGGCAGCTAAAGTGTGTATATATAGATAGCCAAAACTGTCCTCATTCCATCCAAAACGTTAAAAAAAACCTCATAATATGTCTCCTAAACTGACTACAGGCTGCTGTCCTACAAATATTCTGCTTTTTGGAGAAGGGTGGACAAATAACTCCATATAATTGAAACCATCTTATGTACCAACTTTTGGGGGCTGATGTATAAACATTCCGCCCAGAGTATAGCACATATGCTCCTCTGCTCCATCTATTGGCAGGGATGCTATGCGAATGGCATTCACCAAGCTGTACACTGGGTGGAACGTTTATACATCAGCCTCTTAGTGTTATCTGTATTCAAAGAAGGCAGATTGAACAACAAAGTAGGTGCACTA
Organism: Nanorana parkeri; assembly: GCF_000935625.1. Classification (NCBI taxonomy): domain Eukaryota; kingdom Metazoa; phylum Chordata; class Amphibia; order Anura; family Dicroglossidae; genus Nanorana; species Nanorana parkeri. The sequence goes on from NW_017307360.1 coordinate 559,966, forward strand.
TAAATGTGTTTACATACCACATGGTAACATTGCTTTCATTTGCACTTTTAGTTCTGTCTCTTGGTCTGTGGATTCCTAACCTTCTTGGCTGTCCTGGGTGGCTACATTCCTGGCATTGTACTCTCCTATATGCTGTGTGAGTCCACCTTTTTATGGTTTTCATATTACGTAGAATAATTATGCTTGATTGTGGCTCATTAAGGGATCATTTAGGTTCTTTTTAGTGGTCAGAGATTAGCACTTGGGTTACCTGGTCAGCCTACTTACCATGGCTGTTATGAGTAGGTGTCACTATGCCTATTGGATATTTAGCTTATTTTACATTGAGGAGAAGGGACACTGTATGGTAAGGCAAGCGGAGACCTAAACTCCCACTGGAGTCAGCTATGTATTAGACCTGCAACTTTTCTTTAATTTTACTGAATAACACACTATGTGAAAATTTGGTTTTGATACCTCTACTCAAAAGCATAGTACTTAGGCCTGGTTCACACCTGGGCGTTTTACAGCGCGTTCCTACGGGCTGTAAAACGCTCAACACGTGAAAACCAATAATTGCCTATGGGCATGGTTCCCACCTGGGTATTTTACAGCGCATAGGAACGCGCTGTAAAACGCCCTACGCCCAAAGAAGTACAGGAGCTTCTTTTGGGCGTATTTGTCGCGCGTATCCATTAGGATACAGCGGGATAGCCCTCGGAAACATGCGTTTGTCGTGCGTTTCATTTACCGCAAATTCTGGTAAAAACGCGCGGCAGACGCGCATATTCCGTACGCTTAGGTGTGAACCCAGCCTTGAAGAATTTATTGCCTTTTACTCAAGATTTCAATGTGGGGCGTCACAGACCTAGAAAAATTACATGGTGATTAAGAGATATAAAGATCCGGAAGGTTAGTTACTTAGATTTCCAGATTCAATCTGCAACTAAAATAATTACTTTTGAGTGAATTTATTAATAAGGCACACGCACTGGAAGTTATAAAAAGTGTCTGCGGCACTCTTTAGAAATCCATCATGCCATTACATGTGAAATGTTGGTGCTGGTTGCTGTTTATGGTGCAGAGGGCACATTTGGGTAATATCAGCCAGCATCCCCAGCCCCTTTGTTTATATTCAGTTGCTGGCTGGGGAATCTCCAGATTGGCAGCTGAATGGAGCTGGGGGTGCATAATGGATTGCTAGGACCCCGCTGGCCCGGGGTCCTAGCAACCAGTGAACAGGATGCTGTCAGATTCCTGACAGCTTCCAGCACATACATGCCACACTGAGCACTGTCATCTCTCTGTATGCCAGATCACAGTCGGTCTTTAGTACCACCAGTTTTTCAATCTGTTAACAGTCGGTAATTCTTTTTTAAACTGTCGCATACATAGTGACAGATTCTTAAAGTGGCAGTTTTAGGAACTACTTGAACCTGTCACAAGTGTCAGTAAAGCTACCAAAACTGGCGACAGGAATTTTTTGAATTTGGCGCAGCACCCAGCCCTGTCACATGGGAACAAATCCTCAGACCTTCACAAGCACGTCATGAACCTAAACAGAGCTTCTTTCCTTTACTCCCAAAGGCTGAATGAACTGGTGGGGAAAAAAAGAAGGTAAACATTTGAAGTGAAGGGTGGCAGTTATATTGACTGTTAACTTTTGCCCTGCATTGGAAAAGCACAGGTTCCCTTTAAATTCTGTCGGCTTAAAGAGTGTTTATGACGTGCAAGGGAAAAATATGGCCACTAGTATCTGCATTGACATTCGTGTGCACAATATGCATAGCAAACTGCATTTTTTATTTGGATTGTCACATTAACTGCCTGGCTCCAAGGATTTGTCAGGTGTTGGCTTTGTTTAGCCGTGGTCTGGGCTTGGTTTACCTTGAAGGTTAATTTAATATGTACCTGACCCATGTAACGGGTTTGTTCCTACAGTGCTTTTCATCTTGCTCTGGCCTCTGGCAATATATCACCGTTTGGGACAACGTGTGTACCAGAAACTGGAGCCGACCCTGCAGCGGTTGGACTTTAGTGTCCGTGGATACATGATGTCCAAGCAGAAGGAGAGACCAGGTATGTGCTACTAATCATAATCAACCAAAAGGTCATATCTGTTTTGACCATACCCATCTCACTTTGCACGTTTGCTGTAAAGTGCTTTAACATGTAGGTTTAGTTATTTTTAATTTCATAAGGTGCTGTGTACTAAGAGTGCTAAATTTGTAGAGATCCAAAAAACCTGAAATAATGTTTGAGTGTATTTCCACTTTTGCAGTCAAATTTGAGTGAAATACACTTTAAGTTAATTGATGCAGTGCATATTCATGCTCAGCCTTTCACTGCCTTTTAAACATAATAAAACCCCTGAAATCATTTTCTAGTCTGTTTGACACCCATTTTGCTGTATATAAACAAAATTACTTTCAGCAATAATCATAAAATTACACAATCTATAATCCATCACCAGTAAAGAACCCCGGACACTGAAAATTGCAATGGTGGTCAGCGTAGAAATGCTTTCTTTGAATCGGTGGTCAGTGGTACAAAGAATGTTGGAAAATTTGCCACTGCTAAATGAGCACCTAGCAACCTCTGCAGGAACTATGGTTGAGAAAGGCTGAGAGACTATGTAAATATTGAGCTCGCAATATATGTAAATACTTCTCATGTATGCTACCTTTTGGTCTTTTAGTATACCAATAAAAGTGTTTTGTTGTATCCGTTCAAAAAGTACCTAAAACAAAACCTGTTGCTCTTTTCGGAAATGTCCTGTGCATACTTCCAGTGCTATCTCAAGAAGTTTAAGTGTCCCTCTGAGTTCCTATCTTGGACTATAGAATAAGTGTAATGTTGTAGAGGGAAAAAAATGGGAGGGTTTGAGTAGTTTAGCAAAAGAAAACTCAACAGGGCTGACACCTCTCAGTCTACAAAACTGCTGTGTGTTGTTGCACAACAGGACTTAGGAGTGCAAGTCTGGCAGATTTAACAGGTAGTTTTCTGTACTTGCAGGGTCTTTAAAAGGATAAACCATGGGGAATGTGCATGCATGTGCAGAGATGCATGTAAAGCATTTTTTTTTATTATTTTGCCCCGGCATACATTTTAAAGTGGAACTTCAGCCATTTGGCTCAAGGCACAGTTGAGATGCTGCCTCAACCACGCAGCACAGCCAGGCAAATGTCATACTTATTTCCTGGTTCAAAAATGCAGCTTCCTATTCTACCCCCCTGACTCCAACTTTGTCATTAAACCATTTGACTGCACCCTAAGCTTTGTCCTGTTTAGTCGGAAGCTGACCCAGAAAGAAGTAGAGTGATCTTCTTGGCTGTGCACTGTGTGGCGGATGTGTGTAAATCACACAAATAGCGGTATGGGATTGAAAGCTTTTTGGCAGAAACAAATATGGCCATCTGTGTATTTCACTGTTAATATAATTAAGCTGACTTCCCAGAATTCTACTTGGACAGTTAGCATGGTGCCTGGGTATTTATTCTTTAAATCCTGAGGCCATTTAATGAAAATTGCCACTTCTAGTTGTGTAGTTTGCGAAATATTTATCTGTACTAGGTACCAATTATTATATAGAGCTGGGAGTTGGAAGACTTAAAGGAGAAGTATTGGGAGAGTAAAATATACTCTTTCCAATATTTGAAGCCAGCATTGGACACCGCAGCTGTCACATGCCAGCTCTATATACTGGTACTTGCTTTACATTCTTCTCCCTACAGAGACTGGGGACTGTCAGTCACCGCAGGAATTCCCCCCTCTCTCCATTCCTCCAGCGCTGACTGGAAGGACGGACAGGGGAGGGGTGGGCACAGCTGGCTCTGGCTCTAGAGAGGCAGAGCCGGCTGTCAAATGGCCAGCCGGACAATATTGTCTGGATCCTTCCCGTCTGCAGTGCGTCTCAGTGCTGTCAGCATATAGAGGGCAGTAGTCTGCTATATGCTGACTTTGGATCAAATATACTCCTGTGACCCAAAAATAGAAGTAAAGTACTTCTCTTTTAAGTAATCTGCAGTATGTAAGGCATTTAGTTTTTCATCCGGCATTAGTAACTTTTATCTCCTTGTGATTAGTGCATGGCCGTGCTCTTCCACCCAGTGACGGAAGTGACAGTGAAGAAGAACTGGCTGCATTTTGCCCTACGGTAAGTACACACCCTAGGAGGAATCATATTTGCCTTAGAATGATTAGACCCATATCCACATACTGTTTATAAAATCAAAGTCACGTAAATATAATGACAAAGAAAAACCTTTTGCAATCTACTTTAGAACAGGACCTCAGCCATTCACAACCACTTTCAGCCAGATATTGGTGCTCTGACCTCATTAAGGGCCAGTATTGATGAGATTTTCTTTGCATCAAAAGTGCTTCTCACCATACTAGTCTATGGAGATGCAAAAAAAGGGAAGGTCAACTGCAGGTAAAAATAACTTGTAGTAAATGCTAAATAATCCATGAAGCATCTGAAACTGATGTCAAATGTACACTGCATGTGCCAGTCTGCACAATCCCAATGCCTGTTGACACCATCAATGATCGAATGATCATTCCACATGTATTGCATTAATGCATTGTCAGCCTTCTATTTTAAGGGCTCGTTCATACCAGATGCTTGAGTTAAAGGAGAACTATGGGGTCAATGTTTTTCCCCATAGTTCTCCTTAGGGTAACGGGAGGACACAAACTAGCGTCCTCCCGTTACCCTAAGCTCAGTATACCACGAGTTACAGCTCGCGGTATACTGAGACGCCGCAGCCGGAGCGGATCCCGACATGGACGTCGAGATCCGCCCAGCTGCGTGAGTGACAGCTGGCTCTGCCTATCTAGAGGCCGAGCCAGCTGTACCCGCCCCCGTCCGTTCGCCAGTCAGCGCTGGCAGATCGGAGCGGGGAGAGGGGAATCCAGCCCCTCCCCCTGTCACGGCAGAGAGCCGTGACAGGATCGAGAGGGGAGCGAACGCCGGGATATGTTCGCTCACCTCCCGATCTACTGAGCCGACCTGTGACAGTCTCATTGTCACAGGTCGGCTAGAACTATGAGGTGAGTGGAAATCACTCATCTCATAGTTCTCCTTTAAATTTAGTGAACATTTGGGATGTTTTTGGACTGCAACTTTTTTTGTTTTGAGTAGAAAAAAAGCAACTTTCTGCTGTTTTTATCTTGTTTTGGTGACACGCAATCCCCCACACACCCTCCGTCCATCCACACCACTGTATTGACCACTAAATGTGAAGGGCCCTCACTTGCTAATGGCAAGTTTTGGTCAACGTTGCATACTAGATGGCACTGTGTTGCCCAGCTAGCTCTGGAAACAAACTAAAGCAGTAAACTGCAACCTGAAGGTGCCCCTTATTAAATCCACGGGGCTTTTTAACACTTTGCCTGCCAGTTCTATATGTCCTGGCTGTCAACATTTTTAACAAACTGCAATCGATTGTTTTCAAATTTGTCAGGCGGCTCTGGCCTTTACCGTTGAAATCATTCGGACAGCCCGATTACTTCTACAGACCTCCATGATGTTGGTCTCCCCTCCCGGCAATCTCTGCAGTGACTGAACCGAGAAGCGCTCAGCCTTTTCCAAGTTTAGAGCTATCAGATCCTGGGCTGTATTGGCTGGATAAGGAGGATATCAGGGGCTCTCTGTCCCCGTGCGGTGCCCGGGAGCGGCTCGGCGGGTCTCCCCGAAGTGGTCTGAGAGAGATCTCTCCTCCGATCACTGGACCCGGAAGTGATGTGTATTACATCACTTCTGGTGTCACTGTTCACAGTCTCCGGCTCTTAGAGCCAGGAGATGAAGCTGGGGAAACAGATCTCTGCTTCCTCAGCTTCTTTGGGATCCCTAGGTGACATTAGGGGTCTGCAAGACCCCTGATGTCTCCATAAAGAGGACCTGTCACACCCTATCTGCTATTACGTAGGGTGCTTGTTAGCTCCCTATGTAATAGCAATAGGGTTAGTGTAAATAAAATAAAGTGTTAAAAAATGAAAGTAACATAGGAAAAATTATAAAATGCAAAAATAAATGTTTTAAGACCCCCACCTCACGTGCACGCACATACACACGCAGACACGCGTCGGTGCGCCTACGTGCGAAAACAACAATTGCGCTACACATGTTACATATCGCCGCAAACGTCGGAGCGAGAGCAATAATTCTAGCACTGTCATTGACTGTTGGCACTAAACTGATGAGCGGTAAACGCGTTTGGAATGTTCCCTATGGGAAATTTGGGTTATTTACTTTTTTGCGGCTTCACGGGCGAACACAATTTTAAGGCTTGACATGTTTGGAATCTATTTACCCGGCGTGACCCCATCTTTTATATTTTACAAAAAAATTGGTTATTATATTATGTTTCTGTCACTAAATTTTAATTTAGTTTATTTTTTCCTAAAAATACGGGTTTGATAAACATTTGCGCAAAAACCGTGCGACGTAAAAAATTGCACCTAGCATTTTTTTATTCTGCTGGGCCTCAGCTTTCAGAAAATATATCATTGTTGGGGGTCTGAAGCGGTTTTCTAGCCAAAAATGTATATTTTATCACGTGTGTGCAAATAGTAGGAAAATGCCCCGGATGGCAAGTGGTTGAAGCAAAGCTATGCTTTGCCCAATTTCTCTCCTTCCAGCTGCGTATACTCACATTTCCTTGGTTCCTCTGATGCTCTATTCAGAGTAAAGAAAATACCCAATACTTCTGGATATGTAGGAACATTTGATTCATTCTTTTTTTCCTCATCTACACTGCTGCTGCCTGGTGATGGCGGCCATGTGCAAACTCCAAAGAGAGCAGTTGAGTGTTGGGGTAGCCATGCAGATGGAGTTCCTACAGCTCTCTACCTGCAACTTACCTAATGTGAATTTCTTCTACAGCTGGATGACTCTGCAGTTGCAAGAGAACTCACCATATCGGACTCTGAACATTCAGATGCAGATGTTTCCTACACAGAAAATGGGACATTTAATTTATCCCGGGGCCAGACTCCTCTAACAGAAGGATCAGAAGGTAATCTAATCTCAGGAATATGAAAAGAAACGTGAAAATATTTTGGTGTTATTTAGCTTTTCATGTACACAGAAGCATGCACACTTAAACAAAAATATTTAGACTCGAGACCAATTTTCTTGAATCTTGACAGATCTCATGCAGTAAAATATTATATCTCATACCCGAAAGTCTGACTCCATTAGCTAGGGTTGCGACAGTGCAGGGAGGAATGGGGGCATGGCTCGGTGAGTAAACCTGCCTGTGAGGTGGCTATCTGCAGACACTTAATCCTCCCTGTCCCATCACACTCCTGACCGGACAAAAACCCAACTGGGTGGGTGCGGTGATGACAACGGATGCCTCCGTGAAATGTAGATAGATGAAAAGATGTGTATTATCTCAGTCAATAAACAGCATTGACTTTAATATTATGGAGTGCGAGTGACTACTTTCATCTATCTGCAGACACTGTGACTTGTCCCTTTTTTAATAGACAGTGTCAGCATCTCATTAAGTCTTTCAGAGAAGATAGTATTGGGCAGGAAGTGGTGCACTGGAAGAACAGAGAGAAAAGAATGCAGGTTTGCTGGCAACATCCTGATCAAGACTAACGTAGCTGCTAGGACAACTAAAGAAGCGTAGTTGTGTGGTATACATGGTAATATCTAAAGGAAACCAGTCATGAGAAAATTGTTTGGGTTTGTTTCTTAATCTGAGAAATGCTAGTTACCTGGCTGTCATGCTCTGACTTTATGTAGTCTAATGAAGACCCAGAACAGACCGGTGTAGAGATGAAGCATTCTTACTTTTCCCTGACCTTCATTTTCTGCATGTTACAGGTCTGTGATGTAAAAGTATCATAGCTAAACACACAGCCACTACTAACATTTTCAACAGGAGGGCAGAAGTAAATACCCCTATATCCCTCTGACAGGTGTACCGTAGTACAGGGGTAGTATATAACTGACAAACACTTGTGAGATATGGTACGGGCATCAGTTTTGCTGACTCAAAAATATGATTTATTAATACGTCAGTCCTCCTGAATTTGCATAAACTCCTTCATTTAGTCATAGAAAAGCAATACCAGCTGAAGACATATCTACTACAGCATCATGCAGTACCTCTCGTTGCCAGGGGTAGATTAGAGCCAAGTACTGCAACTCATCAAAGACCAGGAGCAGATAACCGGTAGCTAAAGTTGACTAAAAGCAAGTGGGATCAGTAAGGTCTGGGGTAACCTCTTGACGTGCAGACTTAAACAGTAGTTTGGATAGTGAGCGATAGTTTGGAGTATATCAACCAGCTGAGCTCCAAAGCTTTTTACGTCTTAGGTGTAGGCCTATTTAAGAGGATCTTAACACAAGAACACACCTTTTAGAAATGGTTAGTAATGGCAATGTACAAACAGATGCATATAGACAACTGCATGCTTTTTATTCTTTGCATACCTTCTTTTTCTTCAACCCAACCACCCCACAACAAACACCTTCTCTTGGAGGCCATTTTTAGTAAGGGCAGAAGAATCTTTCTCCCTTTACTTCCTGAAACTCTGGGTCTGCCTCCTGCAACATGACCATGCACATTATCCGAAGAGGAAAATGCCTTTCCCCTGAGATCTTGCAAGATTATGCAGTTCACAGATTTCCCAGGAAAGCACTGGTGGTGTAGCTTTCCCAGGCTGCATCGGTGAGACCAGGGCTACAGTGCTACCAGTGCAAACACAGTCATTCTAAGTAAAAATACTTGTTTAGTGAATGTAGAATTAATTTATATCCGCATGCTGCTGATATTTTTAGCGGATTGGCCGGGAAGTCAGCTCCATGCTAATTGGCTGGGAAGCCGGTTCCTAATGCTAGCGGAATTACCTGTATTGGTACTCTGTGTCGGCGAGTACCAAAAGATAAATATCGGTACTCGTACTCGATACTGAAAAACCGGTATCGGTGCATCCCTACTACTTATGATAAAAAAGTGAGCCATATATTGTTTTTTTAGTTTGTTTTTTGGCTTTCTTTTGATGGTATTGTCTTAAAACCTTTATTTGATTTTCTATGTAGTTTAAAGTTAAAAAGAAGTAAAACAGAAAACAAATACACTTTTTTGAAGTTTGACCAGTTATAATTTCAAATAAATTGTTACTATAGATATAAGGTCTTAATATTATTCTGCAATGTATCTTATTTATTTTGACACAAACCATGGCATAGTTATTTATAAATTAAATTCAGGCATTTTGTGTATGCATTTAAAAAAATAAATAAAAGAAAACAAACAGCATTAAAAGTTTGGCAACAAAAAAATAGCTAAGAAGAGCAGGGATAGGAGGAGTTAATTAGGGCCAAGTAAGTTTAGCATGGGGTTAATAAAGGGTTTATTAGCGAAAAAAAGGTAGGGCTGCAACCAACTAATCGATGATAATAATAATGAGACTAATTGCCAACTATTCTCATTATCAATTAGTTGGTTGGATCCCCTACCTCTCACCTCCACGCTGGGAGGAAGGCACAGCAAGCAGTGGGCGGGTGCAACAGCCAATAGCAGGCTGGGTATTGCACCAGCCCACTACCTGCTGTATTTACAGTCATCTGCCGTCTGTGGAATCTTGCCACTGGCAGCTGTCATTCCCTGACTGAAGCTATTCAAGTGCCATGTGCTTACAATACAAATCCTGTTGCGGGAGGTGCGTTGCAGTGCCATTCCTTTCAATAGCACCCTAAACGCGCCTCCCACCCAGTGTGATCACCCGCATTTGAATGTACAGTACTGCAATGCCATGCCTTCCAGTGTGATGCGATTGCAAGAAATTGTGCATGCAGTTTTATTCTGAAGTAAACATTGTGTTTGTAACACTCCGTTTGTGTATTTTATTTTAAATTAAGAATGATATTTATTTCTCTCCCGTTCATTGAAGGACACAGGGAACAGATCAGAGATCATGTACTGTAGGGTAATATCGCCACCTGCAGGAGAAGGACGCTAGGCACAAAAAAAAAACCCATAGATGAGCTGCATTTAGCTACTTGGTTTACATTTTACCAAATACTGTTTCTGACATTCATAGATGAAATACCTATGATAGCTATGATACACCTATTAGGACCTCAGTTGTTAAAGTGACAACAAGTCCCAGCAACTACGCGATGGGTGTGGACTCAACTGGAATGGACTCTAGGATGTGCTAGATACAAGTTGACAAATTTCGAGGTACAAATTAGAGGTACAAGGGATAAGCTTAAAAAATATCAGACCTGAATTTGAAATTAATATTCCTGCAGCACTGTGGCATTGATGTTGGCTTCTTTTCTTTCTCATCCATTGAGGGACATGGGAAGTCTTTCACCTCCAGGTTATACTGCCGCCCAGAGGAGGATTGGACACTGCCAAACAAAAAAAACTGTAGGCTAGCCTACGATAACCCCTCCTACCACCAGCATTCCTCAGTTTTTGCTACTTCCTAAGAGGATAGACATCTCTTCTGCAGCTCTGCCGTGTAAGACTAAATATTTTATTTATTTATTTATTACTAGCAGCTTTTTTTTCTCTTCAGTCAGAACTCTTCTCTTCATCGCTGCTTGAGCTTTGTCTCTATAATTGCCGCTCTCTGGAGCGGTCATCTTCAGCCTCGCTTTTGGAGTACTGGGTCCAGACCTCACTGGACTTAATGTTGCAGGGACAGCCTGGAAGTGACCTTCAAGCACTGGGTTCACATAGGTCGATTTCCAGACTCCATTCTGGTAAACGTTGGCTGTGAAATGCTTTCTGGGTCCAGAGCCACTGTCACTGCCTCACCATTTGCCGGGCCTCTGAAGACTTACTTAATGATTTGGCCGGTTGGGCTAAGTACCGTGAGCTACCTCATTTACTTAAAGTGACATTAAACCCTCAGATTTTTTAACATAAACCAATACTGTAATGTGTGCCTTACTGTAATCCATGGTTGTTTCCCTTCTCTTTGCTGCTCTTCCTTTTAAATCTGTATCTGTTCTCATGCTGGGCAGAACTTCTGTTTTGCAGCAGACTGCCTTGTCTCAGGAATGGATACACGGTGTCTGTGTATACGTTTGTATAGGTTTGTAACCTGAGCCAGCACTACAGGAAGAGGCCCTGAGCTGAAAAGGGAAGTTCTGTCCAGCATGAGAAGACATGAGGATTTAAAAGGAAGAGCAGCAAAGAGAAGGGAAACAACCATGGATTACAGTAAGGCACACATTACAGTATTGGTTTATGTTAAAAAATCTGAGGGTTTAATGTCACTTTAAGTCACTTGGTGCTATTCCTCTACTTACCAGTTTTGCATGTTGATGCCATCCATTTGGTGGAGTGTCATGTGTGCTCCTTTCTGCTATGCAGCTTCTAAGCATTTCCCTGCTGTTTCTCCTGCTGGCAAAGAGCATTATGGAACTTTGGACTAATACTGCTGCCCACCTGCGACCACTTTGTTCACTCCCGGCCATCTGACCCTCGTCTGCTATCAGCTCACGGGTGTTCATGAGTTAGCTGAAGTGTTGTCTTATCACCATGCAGGTGCAACATGTTTGATGCTAAGACATAGGGGTAGGGGGGTTAGTGGACAGTCCCACTTACTAGGTGACCCTTGCTCACATTCTACTAATGTCTTTGCAGCTGCTTGCAGCATATCTACTGATGGTGCCGATGTCTGCAGCCTTGAATCTTGTAATCTCCTGCACTTGGAGTCTTTTCCATCTTCAGAGTCCTCTTTGTGTCAATGCAAAACACTTTATTACCCAAATCAAAATTATTTTTCTGACTTTGATTGCAGAGACCACAAGTGCCCTCTTCTATTCTATATCTGATTTTCTTGTTGCCTTAGTGGCTTCTGAGCAATTGGCCACAGATCTCTGATTCTGAGTTGCTCCAATCTTTATGACTTCTCAGGGGTAAGCTTATCAGTCTACTGCGGTTACTCTCCCCACACTGCAAAGGTTAGATGCTCATTTTTGTCTAGAATACCATTATAAAGCAGAAATACTTGCCTTATCCCTAGCTCCTGCAGGCTACCTCCTATCAGTGACCAATGCCCCAAAGCCGCTTCTCTTGGTGCTTTTTCGATCACATACAATGTAGGATCAGCAGTATTGCAATGTAAGTAAGGAACCCTAGACATAACCAAGTATTTAACCCTTGAATCAGTAACTTTAAAATTTCCCCAGAGGTCCTGCCCTTGATCCGATTCAAGCAGTGACTTTACTTTGTAAAGAAAAAATGTGTAACTGGTCAAAATCCCATAAAACACATTGAACTGCTGTTGTGGTCAATTCCCTGCTTATAGAATGCGTGGAACAGATGGCTGTATCGCTCAATTTAATCTGTGATGGTCTGCTGGAAGCTTCCTGTCTCATTTTTCGCATTTGTCTCATGTCCATGCATATGCATAGGGCACTTTGGCTAAAATGCTGGACTGTGGAACACTTGTGTAAAAAGCATTTGATCCTCTTGGCCTTGTAGCGACAGCATCTCTTCAGACCAGCTCCTGACAATATCATCAAAGATGCTTCTCTCAGTGGAAGAAGCTTATGGAAAGACTGCAAATCATTTGTCATCCCCACAAGCATCCTTTGGCAAGCCTTTCTCTGCATAAATGTGCGCCCCAACTCCCCAAGGTGGGTGGGGGGAAGGGGGCATGCGAACCCTTGGACGGCTTGCATCTCATGCACTTGGGTGCAGAATGTGGCATCTTGGGGCTACAAACTGGAGTTTCACTCTCTGCCCCCTCCTCAGACCATCATCCATACTTATGCTCTCAAGGGTCAGGTTCCACCATTTCCTGTCAAGGCGCATTCTCTTAGATCTGTAAGTACTTCTTGGGCTTTTCAGCATCAAGCAACTGTTTTCCAGATTGGTCAGGCTGCCACCTGGTCTTCTGTTCACACTTTCTACAAGGGGAATATTTTGCCCTATCTGATAAGCTGCAGGCATTACCCAATTATTATAATTTTTTTATCTTCTTGGGGCTGTTAGACATTTGTGTTGTCCTTTTGAAAGACTCAGGTCCCACACTACTGTTTTTGATTATGCTCTCAATACTGCTTTGCTTCAAAACTGAGGCATGCTGGTTGTATAAGGGGTCATCCTGGGCTGGCCTATAGTTGATTAATTTGCCAGTCTCCAATCCTCTTGTAGGTGACAGTATAACCCGAAGGTTAAAGACTTCCTGTGTCCCTCAGTGGACTTTACGGTAAGTATAACTGTCATGTTTATTCTCTGTAATATTTAAACTTGGTGAAGCCTGTGTACAACCACATCTGGCAGAAGAGAAGTAAAGCTGTATGTCACTAGATATATGGTGCAGATAGGCGTATTCTGTAAGGATGATCAAACAAAGTACCACCACAAGCCAGTAGCAGGAGCTTTTCTAGCTAAGTATTCCTATTGTAAGACTGTATAATGTGTGACTTATTCATATTCTTACTTTGTATAGACCTGGACCGCCACAGTGATCCAGAAGAATCTTTTGCCCGAGATCTCCCTGATTTTCCTTCCATCAATCCAGAGACCGTAGGAATGGATGATGAAGATGACACCAGCATTGGGCTGCCTCTTTCAGCCGGTCATCATCGTATGTCTTCTGGCCAGCTGTATGATGATCAGGAGTCATCCGAGTCTGAAATACCACTAGCACTTGGAGCTCAGCAGATCAAAGACAACCTTACCAACCTAGTCACAAGAGGGATGATACAAATGGCATTGGCAGGAGTCACCCAGCAAGCTTCTGGCTTTTTTGAAAACACAAGACCCAAAACATATCAGAGAAACTCAAGCTCTGAGATGGACACTGATGCAGAAGCTGATGACTTTGAGCTACTGGACCAATCCGAGCTAAGCCAGATGGATCCAACCAATCCACGTGGCCAACAGTAATTTACGAGGAAGGTGCCAGTCTCTTGTGAACATACAATCTTATCTGTTTCTCATTGTAGACCAGTATCTTCAGGCTGTGTTTGCTCAGTGTGTCCCTGTGTGAGGTTTCCATTTCCTAATACAGGCTTACCAGCCTGCTGCTTTATCACTGTGAAGTCTGACCCAGTAGATTAGTCATTCTGGATTGAAATATTCAGTATTTGAAATTCCTGCTGGACAATGTGCAATAGGTTTGACCTTTCTCATAAATGCCCCATCTCAGTCTAGGGCTAGAGAACTCCTATGTTTGTTATTAATGTAAAGGTTTTTAATTTTTGGTGATTTAGCAGTGGGGACACATTTTATTTGTAGGTGTCCTAATTCATACCTTGTGGTTCGCTGTCCCCCCATCGTGGGGCAGCTTTTAAAATCTGGACCGAGCACTTAGAGATGGTGAAGATTGGAGTGGATTGTTAATATTGTTGATTTATAGAAGAGTGCCCCTACAATCTGTGGATTTGAATATTTCTCCTGTCTGTGGTGGGGCTTCATTCTGTGTTGTACAGTGCAACATTTCCTTTATAATGGAGACCACATCCTCTCCTTCTTCCTAGACAAAAGCACTTTTAATTTTGAATACATTTTGGTTTTCACTCACCATCTGTAATATTTTTGTTTTTTATTATTATTATAATTCTAACTGGAATGACTATATAGAGCCTTAACATATTCCTTTCATCTTAGACCATCCACTATGGTCATAGTGCCAAATGTATCCTCCTGCCACAGGTCATGGCGGTGTTTCCTGGCCTAGTGGTGTTCTACAGCTGATTCCTTCACCAGAAAGGTAAGTGCTGAAATCTCAACAATCCAGCTTGACACGCGAGAGAAAGTGCTTTTCTCGCAGAAGACGTAGATCTTGCTAACTAAAAGCCCAGTGAGTAAAGCAAGAGACTGGTAACTTGCCATATTTTATAGCATCAAAATAGGAGAAGCGTCATTACAAGGATCATATACACCAGAGGGGTTTATTCAATAAAAAGTTCTTGAAGCAATGCAGTCACCCAGAGCAGCCTATCAGCATTTACCAGCTAAAATCTGGTCACTGTGGCCATCACTGTTCAGCATATTTGGTAAATGTTACCAATAGTTGATTGCTATTAACTCTTACTGAATAGTAAAATATATGTGTGTTTAACTTTTGGTTGAATCGTTGACAATTTAAGGTTAATAGTCCCTGGTTTTTCAGTTCTTTTCCCCAACTCTGGCTTTGGATATACAGGGGACATTTATGAACGTAGTTTCCAAATTTCCAAATGTCTTACCATGCAAATCTGTGCAAATCATTCGCAGTTCATATTCCACCTTTTGTGGCTGAAAGTGTCCAAAAGCTGCGCCGCTTCTGCGAATGTCTGCGGCCAACCTGCACATGTCTGCCTGTTTCCACACATTCCTCATAGGTGTTATAAACTAGATTGCAGCAGAATTAACAAGCCTATCTGTTACATAATTAGAAAGTGATGTGAATACTTTTTAAATAGGTGCAATTATATGAAAATTACTTTTTAAAACTTTTTAAAATGCGTTTTCCAAGAGCTTGTTTTTTTTTTTTAGGCAAATTGCAAAATGTTGGCAAATCGATCACACATTTGCATAATCTGACTATGGGCACAAAGCACAAACACACATTAATTACATGAAAAAAATCTGTCCCTTTTCTTTTTCTGTCTATCATAATGTGGCACATTAATAAATTTCACCTCTTTGATTTAGTGATAAATATCCCCCACTTAGGTAGACTATAGTGATGTGACCTGTGATTTCTTTATACCGTCACACTGGTGCTGCCTAGTGATTGCAGCCAGTTATGCAGTGGGGAAGGGACATTGGCATGTGCTTGTACATTTATATTTTATTTAAACTGGCTAATGCCCAGAAATATTTAACATCGTTCAGAGAAAAGAAACTGAGCAGCAGTGAACCAGCCGCTCCATAATTGATGGCATTTCTGCAGTAATTGCATTTGCATGCAGACAATAGTGAACAGGGTTTTTTTGCACCAGATGCAATAAAAAATGCATGACGTTTGACATGCACACAGAAATTGCAGGGGAATTAAGCTATGTTCTGATGTGTATTTAAAGGCCTTCATTTAACTAACAGGATTTGGAAACCGCTGCATGCAAGATGTTTTTAAAAAGGCCCTACAACACTTTGCTGTGATGAGAACAAGCCCCACTGACATGAATGGCCATGACTGATGAACCCAGTATAGGGACTGCAAACTGCATGAAATCGCTTCTGCCATGCATGAGCCTTTCTCTTCCGCATGCACAGTGCTTCCAGTTGTCTGAAGACTTGCACAATGCTTAGTGGCAGGTCCCAGACCCACTGTCTATAACTAGCCTAAGTGTATGGGTATCTGTTCAATTTTTCCACCTGTTTCTAAGTTTTATTTCTAAAACAAGAAAGAAACTGCAGCTCCAGGTTTTCCACATTAGCAATATGCACTATTTTGCATTAATAAAATGTTCCACACATTACTCAAAGTGCGCTAACCAAGTCACCACAATAAAAGTGAGTGGTGTCCACAGTTACCACTTTAAAATGTACATCAATGTAGACCTGTGTTACAAATACAAATATTTTGGTCAGACTCTTACCTGACATAAATACATTATAACCACCACAATACAGTGCTTTCCTATATAGAAAGTATCAAGTAATGTCAAAGGAGGGCTTCATATATTGACATGCACATATAGATCAAAAACTTTATGATGATCAAATGTTGGTTATGTTTCTATTCAATCAATAGCAGCCAGTACTGGTTATTAGGTGTAAGGCCTAAGAAACACAATGGGTCTAGCAATAAAACGGCTCTAATAGAAAAAAATAAATATGAAAAGATGGTACCTGCAAGAAGAACAAGGAATGCTGTGACAAAGGCTCCACACATATTGTGGTGCAGAACTCCTGAAGTAGCTGCTGCTCTCTGATACACGAGCCATTGTCACTGCGCTCCCTACATTTGTTTTTCCTTTTATTTCTTGTTTTAAAAAAGATTTGCACTTCTCATGTTGTGGATTATGGCCTTTTAAAGAGGAATTGAACTCGAGAGGCTATACCCCCCCAAAAGAGGCGATACGTGGGGATGCGCCGATACCAGTTTTTCAGTATTTGAGTACCGATAATTTTCTTCAGTATTCGTTGATACCAGGAGTCCCAGTAAAGTGACATTAAACCCTCAGATTTTTTACATAAACCAATACTGTAATGTGTGCCTTACTGTAATCCATGGTTGTTCCCCTTCTCTTCCTTTTAAATCCTTATCTCTTCTCATGCTTGGTGAGAACTTCCCTTTGCAGCTGAGTGCGTCTTCCTGTAGTGCTGGCTCAGGTTGTGAACCTGCACACAGACACCATGTATCCATTCCAGAGACAAGGCAGTCTGCTGCAAAACAGAAGTTTTGCCCAGCATGAGAAGAGATACGGATTTAAAAGGAAGAGAAGGGGAACAACCATGGATTACAGTAAGGCACACATTACAGGATTGTTTTATGTTAAAAAAATCTGAGGGTTTAATGTCACTTTAAGGAAGCCCAGTGATGTGTAATGACTCCCCGCCCTGCTTCCTGATTAGCCGGGAAGCCGTCTCCATGCTCCCCCATCACCAGGTGACTAGGAAGCTTGGGGGCGGGTAATGACTTGCCGGCCAGACAAAAGAGGAAGGAGTTGGCTTCCCGGGCCAATCAGGAAGCCGGGTGGCATGTAATGACTCACCATTACACGCCACCAATGGGTTGTTCCAGGGATTGGGCAATCGGTTCTTCTAGAGTGGGCATTCGCGATTTGTGGAGAAAGGCTTTGATGAGGGTTAACCGTGCCTCTCGTGCCCCCGCGTCTCGAGGCGACTGTGAATATAGGTTGTATAGCATCTGGTAATAGCTCTGGAAACATGCAGCAATGTCTGGAGGCGAGGATTCCACCACTGTGTCGGACATCCGGATGCCCTGAATATGCGAGCGGAGGTTCTGAGCGCGGGTGTGTACGTGATGACTTGAGGTTCCTTAACCTCTGAAAAGCAACTAGAAAAAGACAAAGTGGCATGAAGATTTCATAAAACTATGAACAGTATTAAAAGGTGGATTAGAAGCTAAACAGTGGAAAAATTCAAACTGCCTGGGTGTTCTTCATGTAGCTGAGGTTAAAACATGTGCGCACATATACCAGGAACAATTTGATTTGATGGCATGGTAAATCTATAAACCATTTTGGACGCATAACAATGTTTGTGTTTTCTCCCCCCTCTCTCATTCTACAAGTGGGCATGATGCACAGCCATTTGCTTATCTCAACTGGGAGATGAATTGTGTGTCAGTCAAACTTCAAGCAATGGTCAGAGAACAGGACCATCTGTTATTGGAAATCACAGGCATATTAACCATTGCAGTGAGGTTACCCACTGCAAGGGTTAACTGCTCCTTTTGGTCTAGGGTCTACAATAAAAAAAATATATACTTACCCGTTCCTCGGTCCTGCCTGGCTGCTAAACCGGTCCCACAGCCTCTTTTCTCCAGCGGTGTAAGGACCCGTGACGTCATCACCTCCATTCACTTGCATTGGACTTGAGGACACTGATGGACATTCTACGGCCGGAGTGGAGGGGGAGAGAGGCGAGCTGTCCCCGCCGCGGCACCGAGGATCAGGATATATTTTTATTTTAGACCCTAGGCCAAAACGAGCACTTAACCGTTGCAGTGTGGGGGAAGGCCCACTGCAAGCGTTAAGGTTTAATATGCCTGGATTTCTTTTATTTAAATTACCAAAGCCTCAGAGGTTTCAGGCCGTTACCCCCCAACCCACATACCTACAATTCTTACCCTGTGCACAGAAAGAATCAGGAGACAAAACGTTTGGGGCATATAAAGATACCCCCACATCTTGTGCCATGTAAATAAGCCCACTGTAGGTCTCAGCTGACAGTAATCCTTGGTTAGTTTTACTGTCAATTCTTTTCCCAGAACCAGCATCCAATACCTGTCTCCAGTTAGGCTCAGAGTCAATAGTGCTCGCTGAACAGAACTTGGAGATTAAAACAAAAAAATAATTTGTACAATGTGGTAACGGAACCTGTTATTTCTTCTTCATTAACAAGTCAAGTCAAACGCATCCACGCTGCACCACCAAAGTCAATGGGAATATGTTGACCTGCGTTTGATGTGCCTTTCAAATGCAGGAAAACAACCCCTATGAACATATGCCCTAAAACTGCTGGCAAATATTAAGGAATAACACTTGAAGTACATCTGCTTCCAGGCTGTGGACATTAAATGAAAACAGTAGAAGAGCTTTAAAACAAGCCATCCCTGACCTCTCTAGCTGCTTGTAATGTAAAGTAACAGAGACAGCTTAGAAACACTTGCTGTTTACAGGAAGCTCCGATTTTACTGAGGGTTCATTTATGTGACATCGTTGTGTTGCCATGCACTTTTCCTCAACTCGTGGTTACATACGTTGATGTGGTGCCACTCATTCTGAATGGCAACCCAACGCACCTTTCAACAGACGTGCGTTACGCTGCCAAAAGTAGTGTTTCTCTATTATCCATTGAGGGACAAAGCTCTGAAGAATCTGATACAACTATTTAGGCCACTGCTTCTAGGAGATTTAGATTTTTCATGCCTGTATCCCTCAATGTACTCCGAGAACAAGATCCTATTTCCTCTGTTGTCCATTGAGGGACACAGCTCTGAAGAATCCAATTCACCTAAAGCTACATTAACAGATTCTTCAGAGCTGTGTCCCTCAATGGACTCCAGGAAAAGGATTTTACAGGAAGAACAAAATCCTATTATTTATCATTTTTTGGCAGTACACCACAGCATGCGTCCGGCTGCACTGCGACGCACATCTGTTGACCAGGTGCATTGTCAATTCAAATAAGACTCTGGTATGTGTGATCACTGTCACTATCTTTGTCCTAGGATGTCATGGGAAGCATGTTTATTTCATGGAAGTGCCAGGCTGGCAATTATGGCACACAAGCTGCAGACAGTGTATCATCTAGTGCACTTCTGATAGCAGTCTCCTTTTGCCCTCCAGGCTTCCTGTCACCATGACTAGATGGGCTTCAAAGTACACATCAGGATACAAATATTGGCGCTACCACTGGTGATTTAATAGTAATGCGGGGATAGAGATGACAGACATTGGGCCCAATAAACTTGATGCTGCACCAAATATTTAGAACAATGATTAACGCTGGGTTCACACCTTAGCGTATTGGAAACTCGCGTTTGCCGCGCGTTTCTTACCGCACGGTTTTACAGCGATTTGTGGTAAAAGAAACACGCGACAAACGCGAGTTTCCGAGGGGGTATCCTGATGGATACAGCGGGATACGCGCGTTAATACGCCCCAAAGAAGCGCCTGTACTTCTTCGGGCGTATGGTGTTTTACCGCGCGGTAAAACGCGCAGGTGAGAACCATGCCCATAGGCAAACATGGGTTTTCACCTGTTGCGCGTAGGAACGTGCGGTAAAACGCTCAGCTGTGAACTGGGCCTTAGGGAATGAGCTAAAAAATGATGTTGAAGGGTTTGTACAGTAACATGCAGCCAGTGCGCCAAATTTTGAGATATCCTAAAGTTACACTATCTGCGCCAAATCATTTTTCAGGTAAACGAGCTTGTCTATTTGGCACAATGGAGGATGGCGCAAGACGTGGGGGGTGATTTACTAACCTAAACACACGCACGCACCAGGTGCGTGTGATTTTCACACAGCAAAACGTATTTATCAACCAAAAAGTCTCTAAAAGCATATTTCCACTAATGCCATATATGGAAAAATCATGCACATGATGCATATATAATGCTGCTTCACAGTTTAGACAACAATGGTTAGCTCATGCATTTACATTGCTGCATTCATCAACGCAAGCAACACAACATAGAGCTAATTTACACAACATCACCTTGCAATTCATGCAGGGCTTTGCACAACACACCTGCTGGGTGTGTACACACTACAAAGGTGTTTAGATTCCACCCATAGATCATGCTGGGAGGGAACACACTACAGAGGTGTATACATGTTTGTGGCGTGTTTTATAAGGTTAGTAAATCAACCCCATGGTCTCTGCGCCTAATAAACTATACATGCTTTGACATAATGGTTTATGTAAAATACAAGCTGCCAGAATCCGATGAGTCATTCCTTTACAACCGCCAATCATAGAATATCAGGCCAATTGTCTTAATGGGGCCATGCTCCTGGACTGTCATCCCTGCAACTACTATTTAGTGATTCACTGACCCAGAATAAGCATTTCTGACACTTAAAATACACGTGCTTGTTCCAGGTCAAATAGTGAATAAAGGATAAGGACAGCCCTGGAGCATGTACCTTCAAAAGCAAGTTAACATTGCCAGCTCCTGTATTTCTGTCCTGACAAGTTTCCTATTAATCCACTTATCTGTATAGTCTTACCCAGAGCCTCTTATTAAACTCTTGGGGGCATAACAGAATGCATGCTCATCCCTTTAATTACTTATCATAGGGTGAGGTCAGATGCTGGGCTGCCAATTCTATTACTGCTGAACCCTTTCATTGTTTTGTTTTTTTATCTCTTCCGTTCATTGAAGGACACAGCAGAGGTCTTTAGATCTTGACCGGTGGGTTATAACACCACCTTAAGGAATAGGACACTAGGCACAAAAACAAAAGTACAGTTTAGGGCCGCTGAAGGTACCCCAACCCCCAACTGCTAGAGGCAGCTCAGTTTTTCAATCCCAAGTACTTGCTATGTGTTAACCTCTTCCCCCCAGCATATATGTGGCGGCTGGGCCTTAATGCTGGGCTGTTGCACTTATGCATCCATAGGGCTTCACTGTTGTGTGTTGAGAGCTCCAATCTAATATTCTGATGCTTTTGATCAGTGTTTTAGGTATTGCACTCTGATTCGAGGTGGCAGGGGGACTGTTTGGTTTGATTATACAGTCTTTGTCCTCTACCACATTTATACATTCTAATCATTTTTGATGTTTCATTTGACAATTTCTGATGGAGGTCCCCCATTACACACTGAAATCTAATATCTGACTGATTGCCAATGTTTTTACTATTGTGTTCTCCAGGTGTGTTCTCCAGATTTATACACCGGTCCCAAAATGAAGCAGTGGAAATAATAAGGATGTGTTTTCAGTGCTTTGTCATTTTTTGGCAGACTAATGTGCATTCAAAGCTTTCAAACATTAATAAAGGGCTTCACAAAAACACTGCCATTATAAATCTGCAAAATGAGTCTTCTGTGTATCCGCACAATTGTTTACCTGCAATAAATTTAAGTCATGTGCTAAATTAATAAAAGACTTCCCAGTCTGCCAGTACGTCGGTATTGCTGGCAGTGTAAGTTCTGTTGTAGTGCAGGGGTTGTTGTATATTCTGCTCGGGTGGATAACTCTGCATTGCTTAAAGTGGACCATGTGTTTTCAATATGTAGAGATGAGTGTTGTAATAGACAATCTTTGTACATTATGAAGCAAGTGTTGTTAAATTCAGACGTGAAGTAAAATGTTATTACATAATAGCCTGCGTACTGCTAATTTTAATCAGCCGAGATTTATTACCTTTTTATTTTCACCTGGTGATCCTACCAATTAAACATTTCCTGTCCTAGGATGACAATGCTTGCTCTACTAAGGAGAAGTTTGAAGTTTGTTAGGACTACAGAGTACTGTCCTCTCCTTATCTCCATAACATAGGGGAAGGTGTTCCATAGTTTTCAAAGAGAACTAGGAACAATGGTGATGGCAGAGAGCACAGGAAGTTGGGAGCTTACTAGCTTTCTGTCAGCATTGGAGAAGGGAAAGGAGCAGCATATAAATATGGAACAATAGGATTGGAAGAGTAGGAGCTCCCTGGGGAGGAGAGAAGGGGGAGACAGACCGCAAGCTGATCAGGTACTTAAGATTGAGACCAGAGAGGGGAGAGTAAATTAATTGGGATCTACCCATACATAGGGAAACAAAGACGCTAAGCATTACCTGATTATGGCCCTTTGTGAAAATAGGTAAAGTGAGGCTGAGCATGATAAGGGGACAAAGGGGAAGATGATGGTGCCTGGGATTGAAGAATAGCTGAGTATGGATAGGGGAGAGAGAATGCAAAGCAGGAAGACCTGTGGGGTAGAATTTAAAGTGGAACAGCAGCTTATCGTGTGTCACTTGGAGAGAATGGATCCAACAGAGAAAACAAGGAGGGAAGCGCTACAAACTAAGTGAGAGGGCGTGTTATGGAGCCAGGGAGGAGAAATGACAAAAAACTCCAGGTTTTTGTCATTGAACACGCCCTCTCACTTAGTTTTGTAGCGCTTCCCTCCTTGTTTTCTCTGTTGGATCCATCCATCGGTCGGATACCCCGGTCCGCAACTAAACAAGCAGCATTCCAAATATTAGGAATTTTATCTTCCTTCCTCCCCTTAAACCCCCCCCGCCTGTTTCCCTTGAGCGCTGTATTTTGGTACATTTTACTTATAACTTTCCACTTGGAGAGAATGGACTGGAGGGTGAAGAGAGAAGGTGGATTGAGGAGCATGCATGAATTGTCATTTCTTTCTTCAGAGGAGGACTGACAGTTTTACCTTTTCCCTGACATATAAAGTCATGGTGCGGCAAACTTCACACACCTCTGACAAGGGTTGGGACTTGGATTTATTGGAAACACTATAGTGGTGTAAGACAACAGCTACAGAGCTGGGGTAGCATGCAATACACTGGAGATTAGAGTGTATTGCTGAATGCAGCAGACAGTCATTTGGGATGGAGTGGAATGTGAACAAGACATGATCGGATTGAAGTGCGGAGGGTGAGGAAGACCTGCTACAGGAGCTACTGCAAACAGTAAGCGATGAGAATGCAGTGGATATGGTGGGTAGAGAGCTGCTATAGACTATCATGTAGCAAGGTGCCAAGAAGAGCTGCCAGAGAATACAGCCTCTATCTCCTTGCCTCTTTCAGCTATGCTATGCTATGCTAAACTGCTGTAGAGTCTACTTCATCACAATTCTGCTCTCAGTCCCTCATAGTCTTGCTGTCTTTATGCCGTGATGAAGGGGGACGTTTTTGACCCCTGAAACATGTTGGCTGTTTGTATTCTAGTGGCATAAGATGTTTAATTAAAGACTTTGGACTCCTATCACCTGATTTGGCGCTCTCATTTGACCTAACTACATGTGGATTTCTCAATTCAGATGACCACCCCCCATTTTCAGCAAGTTGGCCCCCAGTTTTAGCCAAGTCGAAACCAACAGACTTTAATACTGATTTGTTTGAAAATTCATGTCCAGCGCCTCACACCTGCCTGGAAAAGAATAAATTGTGCTTGTGTGGATGAGGGGGGAAGCTAGAAGAAAACTGTGGATGGTGGTGGAAGTTGCGCAGGATAAATCTTGTATACACTGGTTACATTTTAGCTGGTCCTGCTGTCCCTGTTGAGACCCCACCCTTAAAAGCAACAGTCGATTTTTTACTTTTGTTGAAGGAGCCGAAAAATCTTGGCCGAACAGTGACTGCAGCCATCATTTCTGTATTCAGACAGCAGCACACCCGCTGCTGTCAGAATATAATAATACACCAGGGGGGAATCCCTCATTCACACTGTTAGCTGAATGAGAAAAAAATGACACGCTTAGGGAGAGATGATAAAAAACATGAGTTGATTACCTGATAACTCTGTTTCCAG